>NW_010335359.1:30996-44734 GCF_000700745.2 Antrostomus carolinensis
CCATAACTCTGACCTGTAATGACAATCAGAGGGAGATAAAAAACCAAAACAATATAAACGAAGGACCTGCTTGTGTAGTAGTAAGACTCAAACTGAGAGTGTGGGTTTCATATTTTTGAAGCTGGGAAAGGAAATTAAAAAAACCCCAACCTTCAAGTTACACTTAGTTTATACCCACATATCTGAAAGAAATGTTGCCCATTTATTTGTAATGCTGAAGCAGTAACAGATGTAAACTGAACCATGAACAGATAAACACAGTGTGGATTGTGAAATATTTGCACGCTGTTGGTCAAAGAGACCATTTGGGCACTACATTCTACACAGACACATGGACAAGGCACACCACACTTTCTTACTTCGCAATACCATGGTCAGCTTTTTACCCCATTCACTACCAAGGTATACACCACAAAACCCTGGCCATTTGCTTCAGATCAAGATTTCTATAGGGAAATGTACTACAGAGTTCCTTCCTCTTCCCATCCCCAGGGAAGACAATGTTTTGGTAACTTCTGACTTTCTGACAAGTATTTTCTCCAGAGCTGCTAAGGAGTTACCACGTTATGTATTTCAGAAGCTTTGCCTACCTTTGAGCTCCTCACAGTGTCAACACTTGTTCATCTCAGCAGGAGAAGCACCAATGTAATGCTCCTTCACTACAGACAAAGTTTCAATGCACTAAAATCTAGTTGCTGCTGAAGCCTTTCAGGTTTTTAGCAAATTTTAAAAACTTCTTTGCTTTCTTCAAAACTTATGTCTCTCAATATGCCAGTCGGTTTTATTATTACCTCACGCTACTGCAACGGATTGTAAGACTTCATTTCTAAAGCTGAATGGAATTCCACCAATTTAACTCAAACCTGCTAATTGCAGCATTTGATGATGGGAAAATACCTGGTTCCAACACATCCCAGAGAGACTAAATCTGCAAAGAAACCGACTCCAGATACCATTAATTTTGGATGAGTTTGGAACCAGGAAGGTAGAATGCAGGCAATGATCTGAGCACTTCACAGTCTGTGCAAGAGAGTTATTCACGCTCTGCTGAGCAGCCTGCACTTCATACTTGCAGAAGCTGTGTTTTGTCCTCCTGTCTGCCTGCATTAGGCAGAGAAGCAAACTGCCTCTTCCTCATACTGAATCAGTAAGGTAGGCGCCCAACATCCGAGCCAGAAAACTAAGCCTGCTGAGTCGGATGTGTTTTCATTAGAGTTTAGGGTGATTATAGTAAAAAGAAATGGCCCCTCCTTTCTGTCTGATGCCCAAATGCTGACTCCGTACTAAAGGCTCAGAGCGAGGATTGCAAACATGTGATTTCCTTAATTGAGGTTGGCAGCTACAGGGAGCCCACTGAATTAACAAATCCAACCCCTCTCAGACTCCTGGGGAGAAAGATAACACAGGATTTTACACTTGATGTGGAACCCTCTCATTTGTCAGTTGCTTCTCATTCATGGTGAATATACTTGCTAGTGGAAAGGAATGGTCTTACCCCTTACTCCGTCACTTCTTCAGGCTGTCAGGCAGCAATGAAGTATTTCTGTAGGAACACATCTCTGGACGTAGATAAGGCTGCTGGAAAGGCAGACCCTACAACCTTGAGGGTTGCTAGTCTTTAGGACCTGCCAACACATGGCTGCAGAACTGCTGATGGCTGGTAAGTGAAGGTAACCCTCATTTCTGCTGGTGGCAGGTGAGTGAAGGCAACTTTAATTTCTCGTACACCTTACCAGCCAAGTTCTCCCTTTCTCATCCATTCTCTGACACAGATTTGACTTGCTCTCCATCTGCTTCCTTGCTGTCATTGCATCTTACCATACCATGGACACTCTACTGCTGTCACTGAGGTATCTGATAGTATGAAACCTCCTTCACTGGCCTGTGGCAATAACTCTATATCCTGTTGGTGCAGACACAGTGACAACGTTATCTTTGCCTGTTTTGGTTGGGTGTGGACTTATTGATACCACTCTCAAGATTAACTCTTGCTCTTGGTTGGCAAAATGCTGACCTAGCATAGAAGCAAACAGCATAGCATCTTTCCTATATTTAAGCTGGTCAGAAAAAAATCTTGACATCAATATCAAACTGGCATAGAATAGTACATTCTGCAGGTAGAATATTTTACCAGGTGCTTCAAGTTCTTGATTCCTTGGCAATACCTTTCCCAGTGCTTATAACACTGCCTATTCAGTCCTTCACTGCTGAAGTCCTCTTAGACAGCCATTCCTGGCCATCTTACACAGCTCTTAGTTCTGTGCTTTAATCTCTGACTCAATGCTCAGTCCTGCAGCTGTTGTCCAGGTGGAGGGAGATGGTTCACTTTAACCCTTCCCTTCAGCAGTGGTCTTCAGCAATGCAGAAGCTCAGACGACCTGCCCCTTCCTGGCTCTTCTGTTTTCATAATACTGTACAACAGTCTCCTTCCCAAAGGTCCATTATTCTTTATAGCTTGCTCACAAGCTGAAATGTCACTCTCTCTCCCCTTCTCCATTATTCAAGAAGCACAGAAAGACTAGCTTAGACAATATGCCTAATTTTAGATGGTTACAGTGATATGCAATGAATCCAGCTCTTACTGCTTTTCTCCATGGGCTCCTGAGCCAGAGCAGTAATTACTAAAAAGAAAGTCCAAAACAAGTGATAGGTTTTGCAGACACACCCTTACTTCTTTTGCAGAACTTTCTCTACTTGTAGACAAGTCCTTACGAGTACTCTTAAGTATTTGTTTTCTGAGGACCTGCCAGGCAGCTCTATCTCTGCATGTTAATCCTGAGGTACAACATCACCTTCCTTTTCCATAACCGAGCATGATGATCATGGATGAGGGTGCAAAAGCTGTGAAGCTGAGGTGCTGGTTTTCACTTATGGTTGGACCTATTTTGGTGCCTGTTTTTAGCTCAGGCTCAAAGACTGGGAAGTACACCAGAAAACCATTCACCACTATAAATCAATGTTTCCCTAGCAGAGCACAGCACTGCAAAGTGCTGTCTGTATGCTAGACTGGATGGAATTTAGAGTAAGTTCCTGCCTGGCTTCTACCAGAGCAACCATAAGAGAATCTCTTACCTGTTTCTCTGCATCCTCAGCTCTTTGCTCTGCTTCTATCACTCTCTGTTCCAATTCCTGCATCTTCAGAGCCAAAAGAGAAGGAGGGGAGAGGGGAAAAGAAAGAAAATAAATTAACATCACCTGAAAATTCCCCTGTTTTACTCGGGATTCTTCCATTTCCTCTGCAGGTCTACAGATCTTTGGCATCTTTTGGGTTAACTGGACAGCTTTGATCAGAGGGGGAAAAAAAAAAAAAAAAAAGCCTTTGACCTTTTCCACTTTTCTGTCCTACTTTGAATTTACCGGAACTGTTTTCTCATTAGTGAGCTTCATCATTCATTACACGGGTCAGAGGAATAGTCCCAAAGTCTTGACCCCGTCTCTACAATTTACACACCATGGGCTGTCCCTGCAAAAAGCCTGTCTGCAGCATGCCATTCCTTCCCGTTTTTATTCCAGCTAGGATTCATTCACAGTGGTAAATAAAAATGAATGCACCTTGGAAAGCTCACAGCAGGTTCTCTATGATGCCACATTATAACCAATTAATACTTTGCTTTGGTTTCGAAAGCATCACAGGCTCATAACTGACAAGATTAACAAAGATTTTAATTTTCCTATGCTCCTTTTCATTTTAAAGAGCTTTGCAAACTGACAATTCTGTGATTCTTTATCTGAGCATTGCTGCTATTGAAGTCAAAGGACACTGAGTAGAATTTTACTCTACGTGTATATATAAATCACTTGATTCTCAGTGAGACGCAGATGTACCTGGGATTCCTCTAAAAACTTACCAGTAGAACCCAACCTTTCCCCCTGCTTCCCATAGCAACTTAGGATCTCATTCAGTGCTTGCAAGGTTATCTTCCACCACCTGCCCTGCTTTGATGGGTCTCAGATTTAAGCCCAGTAGTATGAAGTCAGTGACACTAAGTTTAATTCACTAAGCTGCAAAATTTGAGGAATGCTTCACAGTTTCCAGCATTTACTTGTGTTTTACTAATGAAGGAATGACACAGAAGCAGCTTCAGAAGATTAAAAGAAACATGCTTCAAGAAGAAAACAAACTATAAGGGGAACTGGGCTCCTTTTCTCTCCAATGCATTTCATGATTCTTGATAAAGCACTGGGGCCAAGTACTCAGGTTAGTCACTATGAGGATCAAACCATTACTTCTGAAAATGGGACTTATTCCTCTTGGGTTGATCACCCATAATGGAGATGTCAGCATTAGCATTCCCATGTTTCCATTTCCCTTCCTTCAGATGGCAACAAGACAACTCTCCTTTTCATACATACACATTGACCATAAGAGCAGACTGACACCTATTGACAATCATACCAGAAAGGTACATGTATGTAGACACCTCAATGGTGATATAACTAAAAAACCACGCCATAACAAATTCAAACCATGAAGATCAGAAAGTGCCACATTTAGTGTGATACCTCTCAGGTTTGCTTTTTCATTGGAGCAATCAAGGACATCACAGTCCAATATGGAGATTAATATCCAAACCAAGGACATTTCTTTGGCAGAGGAACAGATAAATGCCACAGAAGACTGCACAGCCAGCCAAGGCTCCTCCGGCTGAAGATCCAGCCTCTGAGTCTTGGCAGAGACTGAGCTCAAGGCAACCTAACACTGACAGCAGGGTTTGGGTTATGACCTGAGTCTGTCCATTAAGAACAGTGATCTACCCATGTATTTGTCTATTAGTCTCTGGATAGTCATCACCAGACAGGTAACAGCAAAATATATTGGTGATAGAGAGAGGATAACTGGAGACATAATACACCTTATGAAACAAAGACTGTTTATGACAGTAACTTCAGAGTCACTGCTCTGCTAGTTTTCTCATTAATTCACAAGGTCTACATCCACAGCACAGATGAATCTCTGTGCCTTCTCCCAAAGGCTATGCTCTTAGATCCTCCACAAGGCAGGCAATCTCCCTGAAAGATTCAGGTTATTTTAAGAAAATAACACTTTTCTGACTGAAAAAGTATTTGTTGTCCCAGCCTCAGGACAGTTCACTTTGCATTGCTAGCAGCCCTGGTTCCTGATCAGAACAGAGAATGTACGTTGGGACTGTTCCTGATCACAACAGAGTTATGAAACTTCTTGTGCAAGCAGGGTGACCTGGCTAAGTTCCAGTCAAATCAATTACTTTTTTCACCCTAATACCTTTTGTAGCCTTAAATGAACTTGTACTTTTCTTAACTTCCTGTATTACATTGTTGGGTTGTCCTGCTATGAACTATTAAATAACTGCTGTGTTTCCCATGTACACAAAATGATTACTTCACCCATCCCTAGTGTCAGCTGTCTCACTGGGGTGCATTCAGATTTAATACATCCATGCTTATAAGGCTCTTTCAAATCCCCCAATGAATTAATAATAATGCTTGGTATTTACATGGGTCCTTTCATTCAAAATGCTTTATAATTTGACAAATGCTAAGTAACTTGACCCAGGTCACATAAAAAACTTAGTGACCAAGGCAAATTCAAGTAACTCTTCTCCCAAAAGTTAGCCCAGACAGCTTGTATGGAGAGAAACAGGCTCAGTTGTCCAGCCATGCTTGCATGAGACAAAAGAGGCTTTTTCCAAATGTTCATTATTTATTGAAGTACAACAGAAGCAGGTTAAAAGTTACCCAGATGGCCCTTCTAAAAGCTGCAAAAGATCCTCCTATCAACCATTCACACAGGCTTTCCCTCTCCTGATGACTCAAAACAGGATAAATAAAATTGAGTGAAAAAAAGTTCCTGCATGTCTCAGCCTCATTTTCCTCCAGTTGTTCTCTTCCAGAGCTCACTCCTAACCAGGTCATCTTGCTGCCAAGGCAACTGCTGCTACGTCATTCACCAAAAGAGGAGAATCCCTTTGTGTGTGCATGAGAAAGTCAGGAGTGGAAACAACTGCATGTTTCCAAAAAGACCAGACCCCTGCTAATGTCTACAACAAGGCAGGACACAGGGGTCTCGTGCCTTGCAGGGGTCCAGCAAGACAGTGGAGCTTTGTCTTGGAGGCCAGGGGCTGGGGTCCCTCTGCTGCACCAACCCACAGCCAGGCTCTGTGCAGCTTAGGCAGCGCTGCTCCCTAGTTGAGACCAGGCTACCAGCGTGGAAGCTCACACCATGTGAACTGGGGCACTGGCAGTTAAACCCTTCAGTTTTAAATTCTTCATGTTCTGAACTGAGATCTAGATTTTTAAAATCCGCTTAGATTGAATAATCTGAAGTATTTGAACTGTTAGCACACATTGTACTACCCATGCCAGGCATGAGTAGTTGGGGTTTGGGTTTTTTTTGTTTGTTTGGGTTTTTCTGTGAGTTAAACTAGTAAAATCTGCCTTAAAAATGTGGGGGGTCAGGTTTCCAAGCTCTTCAATTGGTAGCTTCCAGATCCCTGAGACAACCTAGCTAGTGAGCAAGTATTACACCACTGTTAACATTGTTCTTCACTTTCACTGGCAAAACCACTTTTAAAATAAATAAATAATTTTCCTGTTGCTGCAAACCATATCAGATCTCAGTGGTGATGTTCACTACAGGTTGGCAACACAGCTTCAAACTGTTCCCACTTCACATTTTTCAAGATCTTCTCCCCCAACCCCCCAAAAAAACCTTTCTAAAAATGCAGTACTCTTTCAAATAAGCCTGAATCTCTTTAATTCTCACAGATAGAATGGTAAGGAAAAAAAAAGAAAATTACAGTTGATCTAAAATATATGATAAAAATCCCTGGAGTTGTCTTCACTATGCATAAAGCATGGGCCTCCTTTGGTTCTGCATTGCTGCCCATCTGAGGGGGAGAAGGATGCAGCGTGGCCAGGAGCCCCTGTGGAGTTGCTGTGACTGCTGGGGAGCCCTGTGGTGGCTGAGGAGGAGGGAAGGAGGGTCTCTCTGCAAGTCACTGTGGAGCGGTTGGGAGCCTGAGGCACAGGACACTTCCCAACAGCAGTGCTCAGCACCAGCATTGTGTGCTGAGAGCTTTGGTGCCTGGAGTCCACCTGTGTCAGGAGAGCCTGCTGGACCTGCCCCACAGTCCCTGAGGCTCTCCCCTTCCCACATGACATTCTGAGTAGGGAACTGCAGACCTGCTAGCTCTTTGACCCTTCAAGTAAGCCTACAATGGCACCATACAAGTAGTTACAGAGTAACCTGATCACTGAACCAAGCTGCTCCTTAATCTTAACAAAGGGAACATCGCTTTGGGATTAATGGCAGTCAGGCCCCTCCCTTGAGGAGCCCCCTGCAGCAGATGACAATTTAATTCCCTGCCGTGGTGTGGCCCACAAACCTCCCTCAAGATAGTCAAAAGTTCTTTGGCAAATCTGTTCCCCAAAAAGAAAGTTTGATAAGTGGGTTTCTTTGTTTTGTGTGGAGGTAGTCAGGAAGTTTCTTAAAGCAGGAATTAATAAAGCCCAAGGCCACAGATTCTATAATGCAGCAAGAAGAGTATTGCACATGAGTGCTGACTGTGTTTACCAGACCTGTGCCACATCTATACGTGCTCTTTAATGCGCCTTTATCTAAAGGGATCTTCTGACCACTTTCAATGTTTTCCAAGGTAAGTAGTCACTAAGGTCCATCTCAGAAACTACTTTGAAAAGATTAAGAGGGCACCCAGAATTGCACCATTTCTTAAAATATATGGAGTAGAATGTCTCATGCAATAACGACTGTAATTATGTAAGCCACATTTTGAAACAAAGAAGGAACCCCACAGCAGCCTACAAACTTGGATTTTATGCAAATTAGAGGTTAGTGAAAAGGCTTTAATTCAAATTGAAAAAGAACTCAATTTAAGGTAAAGAAAAACACCACCAGAGATCCACATCATGATGGAAACAAACAAAAAAATAAAAGAAAAAAAACCAGCACTAAAAACTTTGCCAGTCCTCTCCCCTAGAACTGCAAAGAAGTTTATTTAGAGTTTATTTGGTGCACTTAAGAGATTAGTAAGAGATGTCTCTAAAACCACAGATCCCATGCAAGCTTCTAACATCCAGATCTCGAAGTATCTCAGTCCTGCTCTTCAGTATCCCCAGAATGTTTTGGCTGGACAGACCATGTTATTCTAACATGCATACGGCAGTACATGTACCCTTGTCCAGTTTTTAGCTTTACGACACAATTTGCACTCCCCTAAACTTTTCTATTGCCGGTCACATCCTGATCCTGCTGTTCTTATCCAAAATATCCATCTTTACTTTGCAGCTGCCTCAGTCACTTTAGACATCCAGAATCTTGCTGGTACAGTGTTTTCCAGTGGAGTCTCAATGCCTGGTGAGTTTCCAGTAAGTAAGGCCAAGTTCTTATTTACAGTAATGCCACTTTACACCACTCTGGCAGGTACATCTCTATCTCGAATGATAAGCAGAGTGCAATGACACGGTAATCAAGGAACAGACCCTCACTGCAAGTAACGGTTTTATTGGATAGCTCAGCATTTAGAGATTTTTTGCTTTCATGCCATAACTCAGCGCAAAATAGAAGCCATCACTGCCTCACCTTCTCAGCTAACAGCTCTCGGATCTTGCTTGCCTGCAAGCGAAATTTGAAGAGCTGGGACTCCAACGCAAGGCATCGCTTTTGCCAGTCCATACAGCTGCCATTCTCCACGGTGACTTCTGCCATTGTTAAGTTAATCATCCATCTGGGACATCGTCTGAGGTGCTCTAAAAATCCTACAGAAGACAGGGAGGGGAAAAAAAAAAAACAAAGTATTTTAGACAGGCAAATTTTTCACCCCTTGCGCCTAGTCTTCCCTGGTCCATCTTACAGGACTGGTAACAAAGGCCATTTCTTCTGCAAGCAGATGATGAAATGGTACCATTCCAAGTTACTGATATCGCCCTCTGGTAGAGGTCACTCTTTTAATGGATAACAGATAAATATTCAAATAAACATTTGCCTTTAGAGTGAGTAAATAATTTACTAATGCATCATACTGTATATTCCACAAGCAGCCTTACTGCCATCCTTACCGCTTTGCTCAGCATCTACCTGTAGACCAGGAGTATTTTTTACTCATGCTTCCTTTGTACCAGTATGGTTGTAAACTCTCAAGTCACTAAAACCTCTTAAACAGTTCACACATCCATTATTAACTTAGGGCACCAGTGCCTTATCGCATATAGACTGTGTTAAGTGGATGTGATGTAGGAAGCAACAATCCAATCCCTTACTACTTGACAGAGTCAGTCCACAATAAGAGTCAAAGAGTAGCTGTACCACAGTATCTAAACAATCCCTCTGTTAAAACATAAAGAGATCCCAGCCAGGAATAAGCAAGTGCTGAAGACAAAACATGCAGGTGTACTGGAGTTCTTGTAGATATCAAGAGATAAACACATCTCCACAAAGTGGAAAAAGCTGTGGGTTTTGAAGTTGTTTTATTTTCTTACTGGGTAACTGTTTAGACATTTCAGACACTTTGTACTCATTGTAAAAGATACATAAAATGTAGGTAATAAGTGTCCTTAATCAAATTCAGGCATTTGTGAATACTCACAAAAAGGTTTATAATATCAACTCAGTGTGTCAGTCCAGCAGCTAGCTGTATTGCCCTACAATGTCAAATGTTTCCAAAGCCAGATGAAGTTATTACTTCATCAGCTTCATCAAAACCCTGAAATCCATACTTATTAAAGGAACTTCTCACTGGCTCACAGGCAAACTCAGTGCCTTCCTGAACCAGGATCAAAGTAACAGACCAAGACTCAGGAGAGAGGAGTGAAGTCACTTGGCCTCATTGCCTTGACCTCTACCTTTGCAACATCAGAAAGCTAAAGATGTCCCTCCAGTTGTACTCACTCACCAAGACACCTGGCTCATACTGTGCACATAAGAGACCCAAGATTGAAGTTACCCTAAGTATACATAATAGTGTAAGTATACATAACACAGCAAGCCACTCTATTCAGCTATATCCCTGCTGTTCTGAGTTAAGGAAGGCACATTTTATAGTCCTTAGCTACAAACATTACCCATGAGTTATTTTATATTTGGGCTGCTTTGTTCAGTACTAGAAAGTTTTCCAGGCAGTGAGTTGCCTGCTTTTCTAGTGATCTGTGAGATACTATTCCAGGTCTGAAGGTAGATTTAAGTTAAACAAGGAAAAGGCACACTCACGTCCAGTACTGCATCACTGCAAACACACTGTAATAGGAAGGAAGACGTCTTCTACAAGCAGCACACCTCCAGCTTTACAGAAATAGAGAGGCCATCCTTTTCCACAGGGCAGCCCAGCACACTGAGCTCATCTCCAGCCCTAGCTCCTTGCCAGGCATTTAACCAGGTTACCTTTGGCACACTTCACAACATCACAGGCTGTCCCTCTAGGGACAGAGCTATCAGTCCTTCTCAAGCCCAAACCCTGCACTAAGTCATGGAAGGATCTTACAACACCAGAGAGTTCGTTTACAGCTAACTCTGTTTTGGACACAGTAATTCAGCTCTCAAATGAAATTCTGTTCTCTTTCATATAGGTATAAAGAGATTTTAGTGTTTATTCATAGAGTTTAAGTCCAAAGAGGACATATGAATGAATGGGATAAACTCACAAAGTAAAATTAATCTGATTTACCACACAGCTTATGCCAGAGCAAAAGTAATTTCCTTGGTCTATAACTTCTAGTTGAACTAAAAATACCCCATTCTGAATAGGAAGTCTAAGACTAGGACAGACGTCCTGAATCATTAGGTCTTGTTCCTTCCCACTGTAGACAACTGCATCACATAACCCCCTGCATAAAAGAACACAGCCCTTCCCTAGAACTGTGCAGGCAGTTTTGCTCCCACTATTCCTGTTGTTTTAGAACCTCACCCCTCTAATGAGCTGCCTTCTAATTACCAGCATAAATATAACCATAACCAGCTTGTATCTGTTCATTCTTGTAGATTATTGCCCTTCATCTTAGCTAGCTTTTTCCCTCCCACATATTTACCCCTTGGTATATTTATAGATATCAAAAGCTTCTCCTTAAAGACCTCATTTTGCAAGGCTAGAGATAAGGGGCTCTTTTAGTCTCATAAGAAAAGCTCACCACTCTCCCTCTGCACCTGCTCCAGCTTCAGTGCACATCATATGAAAGAGCTGGGTTTTATCTTTCTCACTCCCCTTTACAGACACGGGTGACCACAACTACATCTGAAAGGCAGCACACAGCCTCACCAAAGCCTCACGTAAAGGCATTTAGTACTTTCCATCCTCCTAGGGAATACCTCACCTGATTGCATTTGCCTTTTTTATGACCACATTATGCTGGCGGTCGACATTCGCAGACAAGCCAACGCAGCTGGAGCAGAGGAATCTCAGCTGGCTTTGCTTTGGCTAACGCCAGACACAGGAGTGCAGGGGGGCTCATTACAATGATACTGGAACAGATTAATAAAGCACAGGTCTGTGCCAGATCTCCACAAGATCAACAATCTCTGTACTACAGGCCACTGCAAAATTTAACAGGCCCCTGGTTTCCCTGTGATCAATTATTATATCCAGACCTTTTCCTCCTCTGCGGTTTCTAAATAGTGCTCTCCCAGGTTTTGTGCCCACTTTATTACTACTCCTAATGTGCAATTCTACTTTGTGTTATTAGAGTTTATCCCATCCCTACTAATCCCCTGGGTCAGTCAACTCTGCCAGTAAAATATCTACCTTCTAACAGCTCCCTCCTTCAGCGCAGTGTTGTCACATTCTCTTTTGTCATTTCTGTGTTTATCCTATCAGTCTTCTATTAATCCCCATCTCCTCTACTTAAGCTAATAACTTCCCCATGTGTCATCATATCAAACGATTTCTGAAGGCCAGAGATTAGAATTACAGCTTTTATTCTCTCTAGCAAAAGCCTTGCCATTTTGCAGAGAAAGATATTGTATCACATCTCACATCTACCTCTAAATTACAACTTTATTTGCAGCTTCAAATTTATTCTGAATTCTCATTTACTGTTAAATGCATCATTCTCTGATTCTCCTAAACATAAGCAGTTCATCTGTATGAATTACAATATCAACTTTATTTTGACACACTGACTTTAAACCCTTGCTACTGCACCTGCATTTCACATGCCTTTTTTGTAATTCTTAACCACCTTAATCCACTAAATTCTTTGATTCCCTCCTCCTCTCCCCCAGATATTGGTCCTTTTCACATCAGATTAAAAATATATATGGTTATACAAAACTGGTCCTTTTTTCCCCTTTGGCATATGAAGAAGTTCGGAATCAGATACTTTTGGGTGCAGTATTCTTACTTTAGAAACTTGGAAAACAGGAGGCAGCCACTTTGCTCACACAAGCTGAGATTTTCAAAACTTCATTCTTAAATGCATGCAGATGCTTCTTAAAGAGCAGCTTGATTTTCAGTGTTAAGTATCAAACAACTTCCAGAGAAGATAATGGGAGCTACGAAGTCCTTAGAACTTAGTGGGGGAAAAAAAATGATCGAATCAGCTGCTAAATGTAGACATGAGACTTCTAGTTTTGACTACATCTGTAAGTTTTGATCAACATCAGAGGCAGTTCTGACACTAAATGCTATATCCAAAATACATACAAATGTATTTACTTGGAATGCCCACATCCAGTTGTAATTCTGACTAAGCTTAAATTTATGCTAGAATGTCATGGGGTTTTGTTTTTAGACCAGAATAACCTGATGTCCCAGATGTTGGTGGATCCAGACTAGAATTCTAAACACTTAAGACTTTGTATATTTCCACCTGAAAAGCCTTCTGAGAATAAAAAGCAATTAATCAACATGGAGACTTTCAGGTGCAGATACAAATGCAAGCAAAGAGTTTGCAGCTTTGTTCCTTCAGTGCAAACGATGCAGTCAAGTGAAACAGTATTTCCATACTTCAAATGTGAGTATCTCCTCAGCTCAGGAATCTGTTTACCCCATTTTTATAGGGGATTCAGTCAGAAGAAGTGCAATTCCTAGCACCTGCTGGTAAAATGCACCAGATCCTGCCTGAACACCAGAGCTGAACACTGGTCTAACTTTCAGCTATCATCTCACTACAAAAGAAATCAGTAGAAATGTGATAAATGTAACACATGAAGAGACAGAGACTTCCTCCCATGTCGCTGCATGAACATGAAGAGGGTCTGCAGTATGGGCGATGGTCAAAACTCAGTCTGGAAACCCTGTACTACTAGTCAACTCCCTTCCCCCAGCCACCTCATTTTCCACTTCATAACCAGTTTCACCTCCCCGCTTTTTAACCCTGAGGCCATTGGAATTGTTCAGCCACACGATTATTTCCCATTCACGAGTGCGGCCTGGGATGTGCAGAGCACGGGGAAAAAAAATAACGTGACACACCGTGGCAAGGGCAAGGCTTGGCGAGGGCTGGGAGGAATACACATAAAAATTTCCTTCTGTGTCTGTCCAGTGGCTTATCTGCCATTCTGCCTCCAGAGGTCTTGCCCCGCACACCAAGGCTACCAGGAAGACAGGTGAGACCGCAGAACTCGGATGTATTTACTCTTGGGCTGCATTTTCCCCTCGGAACTGGTGGCCGTTCCTCCCCCCACCCGCTCCATGCAGCTCTGGGGACCAAAGTCCCAGACCCCAGGGCAAACCTATTTATTTTAAGCAGCAAACCTCCACCAACAGAGATGACACAACATCACCCCCAGACAGCTCCCGTCGGTCCCTTACCG
>NW_010335360.1:0-42483 GCF_000700745.2 Antrostomus carolinensis
CTTCTCCAACCCAATCTATTCTATGATTCTAAGTATGCATTTTTCCCTGATTATTCACAAGGTGCTGTAGAGAAGCAATTTCTTCGTACTACACCCAAAGAACTTGCAGAAAAGCTTTTGGAGACTGTGTGTGTGTGAGAGAGAGCAAAATAACAGAGTAGGCAGGGGTGAAAACTTGAAATCTAACTTCAGATGACAGATTTATTTCATGGTGCACCTAAGGAGCCTGGTTATAATTCTGTGGTGAGATTCTCTAAAGCCCTGTGTTGACCACCATTTTGTAACAAAGTGGATCTGATGGTGTGAGCTGAATTCAAGGCTTTTAGATCCTGGAGACAAGCACATACTGTTTGTGTTTTTCACATCACAGAGATCCTTACTTTTGTAGGCACTAGGTGACTAAACATTTTTAAGCCATTCGGTCCCTCTGAGGGGAAAAAGACATAGCTGGCAAACATGTAATACTGGTTTTCAGTGTAATCCTGTTATCTAGCCAGACACAAACTTCTGGACTTGGGTGCTATTGCTTTTAATTAAATGTCTACACATAGGAGCCTTTGTGGCACTAGTTACCAGAAATGATGGACTCATATCTGTCTTGATTTTCTGCATGGTTTTGGAGTCAAGGTGCCCAAATAATAGATTAGTACTCACCTGTGCTAGGCACCAGAAAAACAAGAGATCAGAGAGGCAATCTGCACCCTAAAAAGTTTACAATTTGATAGCCTCCTGCTTGCTCACAGAGTAGCAGAGGTTGGAAAGGACCTCTGCAGGTCATCTATTCTAAACCCTTCCTCAAAGTGGGTTGCTCAGGGCCATGGCCAGACAAGTTTTGGGTATCTCCAAGGATGGAAATTCCACAAGTTCTCTGAGAAGCTTGTTCTAGTGTTCAACCAACTTTACAGTAAAATGTCTTCTTTTCTTTAATCAGAATTTTCTGTATTTGAGTTTGTGCTGATTGCCCCTTGTCCTGTCACTGGGCACTGCTGAGAAGAATTTGGGTTCAATGTTCTTTATTTCCTGCCACACCCCACCCCCCATCATGAATTTATACACATCAATAAGAACCCTCTGAGCCATGAATCACTTAAAAAATGTCAAAATAGCACATTAATATCTACTAAATGAGCTCTAAGTGTGCTAGATATAGAATATAGAAAATAGAGAGTAGATCTGTCTTCCAAGGCCCTCAATTTTTCTTTGTATTCCACGTGGTATATGGTGCTACCAAGGTCTTTAATGCTTTTTTTTTTCCCCTTGGTTAACTTAGTACATGTTTTGATTTCACCACAGTGTACTTTAAGGCAGAAAACCAATTTTTTTCCAGTTGGTGCTGCCTTTCTTCCTTACTGTTTCACCATGGAGTGGTGAAACCATAAGCCCGGTCTTGCTTCCTCAATCTGTGCAGTCTAGCCCTGGCTAATGGGTTTTTGTGGGAAGTGTGTAATGACACACAGTTTTCCTCTTTTCCAGAGGAAATGGAAGAGAATGTAGGCAGCAACGAATGGGAAACGTTCAGTAGTTTCTCTTATCACTTAGTTTACCTGGTGGCTTATCACTTAGTTCACTTACTTTCATATCTATGCTATTGCTTTCGTCTCACAGATACAGTTCTTATTCAGTGAATATTAAAGCCATGTGGACACTGAAGGAATAATGAGGTTCTAATGTGAAAAAGGAAGAGTTTGTAGCAAGGAAAAACGAACAATTTATTCCTCCATCAAAAATGTATGTAGTTGACAAAAACCTTCTTACACAATTTAACTTGTCTGTGTTTATGTACAGTAACACCTTTGTTAGCCACCTTCAGTAGCCTTAAAATCTATTTTCCAGGCCACCAGCTTCCTGGTAACATGACATCAGTACAACAGCCCAAGCTGGTGATTATATTAAAAGAAGAATAAAATGGGACAAAAGAATAAGACTGTGATTTGATCTTTTCCATTGATAAATTTAGAACTTGTAAAAGCTGAAGTAATGTTGTAGTGATGAAAAGAAATATAATTTTATACTTACCCACTGTACTGAATAAACAGTATGTAATTATTGTGGGAGGCAGAAAAATACATTTCTCCCCCTCACTCTGCTACTTTTTCCCCTTCTCTTTAGTATTGAAATCATCTGGTTTAATTAAATCACCAACCTATTTCTGTACAAAGGATGACATTTCATTAATGATTTAAGATGTGCATGAGACAGAATTAACCCAATTTTCAAATGGATTTCAATTTGGAAAGGGCAACATGTAAAAATGTCTTGTAAATGTGTGGGATGAGCTTGTTGAACAGCTTTCTGAAGGAGATGGGATTATAAAATGATAAATAATTAGACAACAGTGTGTGTCCCTCTCCCCAGTTTCTAATGATCTTTTTATAATCCCAGTTGATGGAAATTTAGGTAGCTGACATATGTATCAGGAATATATTAGAAATAGAATAAAAAACAGACTTGTGATGATTGCTAGCAGAATACATATAAATACATATAATTTTCTCTGTAGTTTTTAGCTAAATTGTACTCTTCAGTGGCTTTTTCAAAGTCACCACCAGCTTAATCTGTTCTCTTTTTGGAAAAAAAAAACAAAACCAAAAAGAAGAAAACCGGTCTCCCCAGATGCTTATTGTTGTGCTTAGTTGAGGTATCAGATGTCAGGTCCCTCTTGCATGTAGATCATTGCTTCTCAAATTATTATTTTATGAGAGTAGTTCTGATTAGACTGGAGCCAAGTCCTCTCTGCCTGCCTGTGTTTTCAAGCAAGACTGTGGTCTTGCCATCACTGACGTGAACTGGCCCAGCACAAAATGTTGTTTCCTACCCTGTAAGAGCCTGAGATTAGAGTTGCTGGTCTCTTTTCAGTATCAAGAGTCTTCACTAAAAATGCATGAGAAGCTAAACTAGTGTATAGGAATACATTTGTATACCATATTTTGTTTAGTTTTGCTTTTTTCACAGTTATGTTTCTTTCCTAGCAGCAAATCCAAGGGAACATAGTTTAGGTGATGGACAGCATTTACAAGTAACTGGGAAGGGCTGAAGGAGGCTGTTGTGATCAAAGGATGTTGGGCACTGTGGTTGTGATGTGGCTCACATTTCAAGAAGCCTGTTTCACCATAAGGAGATACGTCCATAGAGCCTGAGCTAGAGTGGTTAGAGTCCATCCACGCCCACTTCACTTACTTACAAACATACCACACTCAACAGGCTCGAGTCTTCACAGCAAACCAGTGGTCACATGTTAAGTTGCTGGATAGATTTGAATAGATTTGAAGAACTGTAAATTATTAACAAGCTTTTCTCTTCTCTACAAGGAGAGCAGATCAGACTTACCTTCCTGAAGTTTGTCTGTATGTATTAGAGGTCCACACTGTATTATCAGCTCTTCTTACTCTGAGTTTAGAAATACCTTTCTAATTTTGCCTTTAGAATTCATAAGAAAACTGGATAGTCTGAAGGTGTGGTTTTGTAATTTTTGTTTTTTATTTTTAACTTTGCAAAAAAAAAAGACAATTTCACTTTCATTTCCATAGCACCAAAATTTAACTTTTATCAAAACAGTTCTCAAAAATCATTAACCTCTGAGAACAGGGTGTTGTGGGAGAGACAGTTAAAAGGTTTGAAATAGACCACAAAAAATCTGTTGATAATCTGGTAAAATAAATCTGTCCTCTAAAAGTGTGAAATTAATTTTTTGCAGATCTTATGTATGGGGTAAGGTGGGGTGAAGGCTCTAATCCTTGTATTAGGAGACAGATTTTTAGGGGTCAGACTATGAAGCTCAGAACAAGTGAGAAAATTAAAGTGTTCCCATAGTCTATTGAGACAAAAATGATCATATAGTGAGTTTTGCTAAGCTCTGTGATAAAAATGGGTTTTTGTTGCTTCTGTTGAGAGCAAAGACTTGAGTTGCAAGATTGGTGGTGGTGATCTGAGAAGCTGAACATGAGCCAGCAATGTGCGCTTGCAGCCCAGAAGGCCAATAACCGTATCCTGGGCTGCATCAAGAGAAGCGTGGCCAGCAGGTCGAGGGAGGTGATGCTTCCCCTCTACTCCGCTCTTGTAAGGCCCCACCTGGAGTACTGTGTCCAGTTCTGGGGCCCCCAACACAAGAGAGACATGGACCAGTTAGAACGAGTCCAGAGGAGGCCACCAGGATGATCCGAGGGCTGGAGCACCTCTCCTATGAGGACAGGCTGAGAGAGTTGGGGCTGTTCAGCCTGGAGAAGAGAAGGCTCTGAGGAGATCTTATAGCGGCTTCCAGTACCTGAAGGGGGCCTACAAGAAAGCGGGGGAGGGACTTTTCATAAGGGCAGTTAATGTCAAAACAAGGTGAAATGGGTTTAAACTGAAAGAGGGGAGGTTTAGATTAGATATTGGGAAGAAATTCTTCACTGTGAGGGTGGTCAGACACTGGAACAGGTTGCCCAAGGAAGTTGTGGATGGCCTCTCCTCCCTGGAAGTGTTTAAGGCCAGGTTGGATGAGGCTTTGAGCAACCTGGTCTAGTGGAAGGTGTCCCTGCTGATGGCAGGGGGGTTCGAACTAGATGATCTTTAAGGTCCCTTCCAACCCAAACCATTCTATGATTATAGGGGCCAGAATAAGGACCAGAGGTTCCTACTGTTCCAGCCGTGTGTGTTCATGTAACTGTAATTCCTGACCCAAAAGAGCAGGCACTGTATAACAACAAGATTTACCAGCATAAATATCCTGCCCTTCTGCTTTAGCCATCAATCTTGACTATGTGCTTAGGGATAGGGGGATCTTCTGCAGTAACTGTGGAAGTAGAGTGTCAAATGTATTTTGGAATTTAAGGTTGATATATAGGTGGTCTTCTATTGCATTTACACAAAAAGTTGTACTGGGTTTGGCTGGGATGGAGTTAATTTTCCCCATAGCAGCCTCATAGTGCTGTGTTTTGTATTAGTAGCTAGGAAGGCGTTGATAACACACCAGTGTTTTGGTTACTGCCGAGCAGGGCTCACACAGCATCAAGGCTGGCTCTCCAACATTTTCCTCCCCTCAGTAGGCTGGGGGTGAGGAAGATCTTGGGAGGAGACATAGCCAGGACAGCCGACCCAAACTGACCAAAGGGATATTCCATACCATATGACATATGCTCAGAAATAAAAACAGGGGAAGTGAGGGGAAAGGGGGGCATTCGTTATTTACAGTGTTTGTCCTCTGGAGCAACCGCTACGCATACTGAAGCTCTGCTTCCCCGGAAGTGGCAGACATCGGCTGCTGATGGGAAGTAAATATTTTGTTCTTCTTTTATTTCCATGCTAATGGCTTTGTTTTGTATTTCTATTAAACTGCCTTTGTCTCGACCCATGAGTTTGGGGTTGTTTTGGTTTGGTTTTTTTTTTTGTTCCATCTTATTTTCTCCCCACCCCATCCTGCTGAGGAGAGGACTGATAGAGCGGCTTGGTGGCCACCTGGCGTTCAGCCAAGGTCAACCCACCACAAAAGTTTGTGTAAGATTAAGCGCATGCTTTTTAGATGGAGTATGGAGAAGTAAAAGCAGATTGAAGGAATGCTCAACAAATTTAATTTAGCCTTGTTACTTGAATAAGTTTTTTTAGGAGAAATTCAGAATTACCATCCTGTCTATCCTTTGGTCGAGGGACACACAGCTCTACAAGCAGGAACAGCTGTAAGTCGAGGTCACAGTTCATCCCCAGAGTTCAGGGATGTGGTGAAAAGTCTCATGCTGAAGTTGGCTTATTTCTAAACATACAAGATGATGTATTTCTTTCTTCCATAGGTATTAATTCGATTCTTTTTTTTCCCCTTTTGCTCTGAATCTCATTACAGTTTTGGAGTCTCATTGGCTAGTAGAACATTGCATTGGCTTACATGTTGAAGGAAGGACTGTACTCTGCATGCACTGCTCTTAATGGATTTTTTTTTTCTCTTTTAGAAAAAGGAATGAAGAAAATGAGCAACATTTATGAATCAGCAGCCAATACCCTGGGAATTTTTAACAGCCCATGCCTGACTAAAGTGGAGCTGCGAGTTGCATGCAAAGGCATGTCAGACAGGGATGCCCTCTCAAAACCAGATCCTTGTGTCATCCTTAAAATGCAGTCGCATGGCCAGTGGTTTGAGGTGAGTGTTTAATAAAATAAAATTATTCTTCTAATACTTTAGGATGGCATGGAGAAACTGAGGCAAAATTCAAACAGCAAGAACAATAAAGTGAAAAAGCAATTTGAAGCCTGTGGCATAATCTTGTAAGAGTAAAGAGTAATTTTTCCCTTTACTCTAACACACTTTGAATCAGACTTCTAATGATACTTTGAACTTCTCTTTGGAGTCTAAGTTAAAAATGAATATGATTAAAGAATGAAGCATCATAAAACTTTTCCCTTTTGGCCCTCTTGTTTCATAAAAGCTATGTAATAGTAGAGATAATTATAGTGACCATCATGCTTTCCAATGTAACGAAGAAAACTGCTGTAGAAGAGAGGAGTATTTATTCCTAGTTGGCAATGAATTTGGTGACAGAATAGTTTGATTTGCAAAGTTTGAGCATTACAGTTTGTTCACAGTTGAAGTTAGTGACATAAACTGATGCATTTGCCTTATCAATTTGTGTTTTATTGCAGATTGCATATTTGATTAAAATCCCACTTTGCATCATTTTACCTAATCTTGGAAACCATTTGATTGATAAATGGAAACAGGATGTCTTAGAGACATACAAATTGTAAATATGGAATGTTAGAATGGAATGTAATAAATGAAATCTTGATGGTTATTTTTCTTAGAAGTTACACTTGAGTGTTTGTGGTTAATCAGGCTAAAAGGTGTGAGTTTTAATGGAAAGTGTGCATAAGAAAATTAGGAATGTATTAAATCCAGTTCTTATTTTGAGTGAGTATTCATGCCTCTCTTTTCAACAGTTTTAGCCTTCAGAAGAAGATTGTGTTATCTGTCAGAAGATAAAAATAGTAATAGCTATGAGCATATGCAGAAAACAAAATCCTAGATTTATGAGTGTTTTTAATTTAGCATTTTCAGACAAGTCTGTCAGGTTTTGGGGATTTTGTTCGAGTTAATCCAGTTGTGTAGGTTTGACCTATGGACCTCTGAATTTTTTCCAGTGCAGGGTCATTACCAGCATAGCAAACTTAAGGTTTTTTGGTGGTAGTCTTCCTCTTTTCTTAGTCCACTGCTGTGAAACCATTAGATAGATTCCTGGTAGAAAACCAGTCTATAAGAAGAAATAAAACTCTCACAATTGTCTTAGTGCTACAAAATCAGTGTCTTCATGTAGTTGAAATTTAAGGTGATGTAATAGTTAGCCCCAAAAAAAGGTAATTCTAGCTAGCTGTGTCGAAAGGAGCATTTAGCTGCACTGTATGTAATCACTCAAATAGTAGAAATTAACCAAGCAATGGATTAAAGGTCAAAATAAGTGAAATGCCTCTGTTTGGAAAGGACAGACTGAAATCTTTTGAGCCATTTCAATTCTCTGAATAACTCTGAGTGCATTTCACATAGTTTGTCTGTGGCCAGTTATGAGCAGGTTAAGTAGCTCTGAGTGATGTAGTCTTATGTTTTAATGGAGTTTCTCTTTATTTGATGTGTTTTTTAATTTGGAAAATGATTGTCTGAATAGAGTAATTCTTGCAGAACAGATCTGTTCACAGATATGATTCTCATCTTACGTCAGTCCAGGGTATTGATTTTAGTATGAACAAAAAGTTTTTATTAGTTCATGTTCCTATCAGTGCTGCTCTGACATGCTGAGCCTTTTCCTATTCTGGCCCACACATTCTTAACGGAATTTTTAATTAAGTTCCATTTGCTGAGATAAATTGAGCAGAGTCACTCAGGTATAGCTGAAGACATAATTTGGCTGGAAGAATCTTCTGCTGATGACAATCAATGATCCAGCAAGACCTGAGACAGCAGACAGACTAATAATTTTTTAAAAAATCTAATTACCACTAAGGTGAGTATATTCAACATAGAAATCACTAAATGACAACCCAGAGAGGAGTGGAACTTAGAAGTTTTGCATCTATGGATTTAGTGACTTCACAAACTTGTTTTGAATTTCCAGATACCTTAAACCCCTTGTAGGCTGGAAGTCTTCAAACGAACTGTAGCAAACTCCAATATTAATGAAACGTGCATACTGGTCACGTGTTCTGGTTGTGTGAAGGATTTATGAACAGGGAGCAGCTGGGCTGAAGGTGCCTGAAATACAAGTTGTGGTCTCTATATGGTTGTGCTCTTACAAATAGGTGGTGTTGAAAGGTATGGAAAGTACGGAGGAGTGACTGCACAGCCCCTGCTGGGCCAGATGCAGCTGAAGCTGATGGACTCAAGTTGATGGGAATGCATTGTGCATGCTACTAGGGTGCGATAGATTCAGTCTACAGATGCAGACAGCCAGTGAAAGTGAGAAATCTGTGCATATTTGTCTCTGGGAAAATTTCGGTAAAACACGTCGGCCTGTCACTAAGGAATTTTTTTTTTCCTCAATTCTGTAGTACTGTGTATGCATATGTGTGCGTTTGTGTAAATTATGCCACCTGCACATATAAATATAGAATGAAAATATCTGAGCTGTTGCAGAGTGGGTAGATGCTGTTTCCAGGGTTTGGAAATGGCATATATGTTTGTTTGTTTGGCTGGGTTTTTTAAAATTATATATATATTTTAAATGTCGTTATTTTTCTGTTTTGGTTGGGGTTTTTTGTTTGTTTGTTTGTTTTGTTGTTTTTTTTCTTCAATCATAGCATGGCTGAAGTTGGAAGGGAGCTCTAGAAGTCATCTGGTCCAACCCCACTTTTCAAACAGCAACACCTAGAGCCAGTTGCCCAGGACTGTGTCAGATGGTTTTTGAATGTATCTAAAAAGAGAGACTCCACAGCCTCCGTGGGCAACCTGTGCCAATGCTTGATCACCCTCATAGTAAAAAAGTTTTTCCTGATGTACAGGGGGAACCTCCTATGTTTCTGCTGGTACCCATTGCCTCTGGTCTTAGCACTGGCCACCACTGAAAAGAAGCATGGCTCTATCTTCTTTGCACTCTCCCTTCAAGTATGTTTATAAGTGTCCAAGTTTCTCCCTGAGTAGAGGGGAAAGATCACCTCCATTGATCTTCTAGCAATACTTTGTTGAATGCAGCCAAGGATACCATGTGCCTTTGCCACAAGGGCATGTTGCTGGCTCATGTTCAACTCAGTGTCTACTGGGGCCCCCAGGTTCTTTTCTGCAAAACTGCTTTCCAGCTGGCTGCAGTGCTCAGCGCGTGCTGGTGCATGGGGTTATTCTTCTGCAAGGATAGGGCTCTGCACGTCCCTCTGTCGAACTTCATGAGGTTCTGTTGATGCATTTCTACAGCCTATCAAAGTCCCTCTGTATGGCAGCGTGACCCTCTGGCATATAAGCTGCTCCTCCCGGTTTGGTGTCATCTGCAAACTTGCTGAGAGTGCAGTCTACCCCATTATCCTGATCATTAATGAAGATGTTAAACAGGACTGGATCCACTATTGATCCCTGTGGTACACTGCTAGTCACTGGCCTCCAAACAGACTCTGTGCGGCTGATCACCAGCCTCTGGGTCTCCCCTTTCAGGCAGTTTTCAGTCCACCTCACTGTCTGTTCGTCTAGCCCACTCATCAACAACTTCTCTATGAGGATCTAATGGGAGACAGTGTCAAAGTCCTCACTGAAGTCCAAATAGACAATATCCACTGCTCTCCCCTCATCTACCAGCCTTGTCCTTTCATCATAGAAGTTTGCCAAGTTGATCAAGCATGACTTCCCCTTGCTAAAGCCATGTTAACTACTCCTGATGGTTTTCTTGTCTTTAATGTGCATGGAAATGGTTTCCAGGATTAACTGCTTCATCACCTTCCCAGGAATCAAGGTTAGGTTGACTGGCCTGTAGTTCCCTGGGTCATTTAAGAATGGCCATTTTAGTCCACAGATGTGAAACCATCTGAAATACAGGCAGGACGTGTACAAATACTTAAAGAAGTCTCAGTGTTGTCTTCAGTTCTGACCCAGATATGTTTTTTCTGGTTTTTTCTTCCTGTCTGGGTAGATGTTTCCCTATAAATAAAGCTGCGCATGCACACGCACAAGTGTGCATACATACCTCCCCTCCCACATTTCTCTGTGTATGTATGTTGATGCTGTCTGAAAAGCACTGTCTCTACCAATCTAGAACTAAAATGATATATTGTGTCACCTGGGAAAATTGGCAGTTTCCTCTTTCACATGCAGTTTGTATTTTTAGCCTGAGATGACAGGATGTGATACAGCACAATTTAAGATTATGTTATTTGTATGTACTAAAAGATTATTTGCTCATCTGAGGCTGAATTTTAGCTCTTCTGGCCTTAATTTTAGGCAGATACACTTGCAGGGTGACCAAATGTTGTACTACTTAAACTTTGTTAAAGATGATAATTTGATGGCTGCTTTTCTATATCGATTTGAATGTGTTCAAAATGTTTAATTACTGGAATAAACTTCAGATGGTGAATGACTGAGTGGGGTAGTGGAATCAGGTAAAGGTAGTTGATGATAAATTCCTTTGCTCCAGTTACTATTTTATCCACCTGCACTATGAATGTCATAGAATCATAGAATGGTTAGGGTTGGAGGGACACCTTCCACTAGACCAGGTTGCTCAAAGCCTCATCCAGCCTGGCCTTGAACACTTCCAGGGAGGGGACATCCACAGCTTCCTTGGGCAACCTGTTCCAGTGTCTGACCACCCTCACAGTGAGGAATTTCTTCCCAATATCTAATGTAAACCTACCCTCTTCCAGTTTAAAGCCATTACTCCTTGTTCTATCACTACCTGCCTTTGTAAAAAGTCCCTCCTCAGCCTTCCTGTAGGCCCCTTCAGGTACTGGAAGGCCGCTATAAGGTGTCCCTGAAGCCTTCTCTTCTCCAGGGTGAACAGCCCCAGCTCTGTCAGCATGTCCTTGTGTAAGAAATGTTAATTGCGTATTGCAGTCTTCAGCCAAGATGTGCTAGCACTGAAATCCTCATAAATCTCTTATTCCTAAGAAAGTAGCTTGGTTCACAGGTTGTTATCTGCATATGGCAAGTACACATATTATTTTGAAAGTTGATTAAGTTGCTGAATTGTGTCTGGTCATACAAGATTTACATGAGATCAGGAGGTGTGCTACAGCCTGATGTAGTCAGATGGAACGTGATGTCTGTAACTGTGAAAAGGGAAGATGAGCTTAGGAAGACAGTAGCCATGTCTGGAAATGAGGGAGAACTTCCTGTAGCTGTGCCTTTCTAGCTCTCTGCAGTAGGGTTTGAACAGCCAGAGAGAGTTTTTGCTTTTTCCTCTGAGTTCTTATTAAACTTGAAGTAACCACAGAGCAAATAAAAGCAGTACGTTGCTAGAATTCATGTTGATGGAATTGGGTGAATTTTTCTTTGTTGCATAGGTTTGTTTACTGAAATAGGTTTTTTTCATTAAAAAGTTGACTGAAGTAACAAATTTGGTGAAACTCGGTGAGTCTTGATAAAACTGTGTGGGGCAAACCTACAACTTTTCATTTCAGTGGTTTTAAAATAAAATACATTCACTTGTCACTTAGCATGACATTTGGTTTCAAGGATCAGCTTGGCATGATTAAAAAAACAAAACTGCGTTTTCTTTTTTCTCTTGCTTTGAGCACCAACCCTGCACATCTATTCAGACCTTCATGCAGACAGTAGAGACTCATTAGCTTGGAAATGCATTGAACTAATTAATGTGTAGAATACCAGTGGAGCCTACTAAACAGTCTCCCTAGGAATCAAGCTATAGGAAGGACACAGTCTTGCTCTTCACTTCTATTTGCTTTTCTCCTTAGCACTGCTCTCTCTTTTGCTTCAATTCTGAATTAATTCCAGCATCCTTCTTCCTCTGCCTCTTTACCTGCCTCAGCTCCCCATTTCCATTCCCAGCACCTGCTGTGCCATTTTGCAACTCTGCATATTGGAGGATGGGGGAGATTCCCTGCCCACTTCCTAGCATGGAGAAAGGATCTGAAGAGAAGACCTTGAGGCAGACTTCAGCTGCTTGTTTCCATAGATACCCAAAAGTCTCGCTCAGGTTATCCATCTGTGGCTTACAGCCCACCGCAGAAGCCAACAAACCATGGAACAGGGGAGTCTGTGGGTTGACATGTTCCATGACTCTACCAAACTGCTCCAAAATAACTACAAAAGCACTGTGAAGAGGGAAAAAAAAAATGTATATGTATAAACCCAAATAAATACATCTTTTTCAGTTCACGTGGATGAACAGAGTAATAGATGAAGCATTTGGATAGAACTGAAAGTCTAATGATCAGAAACAAGAACTACCACCACTAGCAGCTGTATAGAATCAGGCTCATGGGCTGCCTAACCCTGTCTTGCATCTTCTAGTTGGTGACAGTGAAGAAGTGTGAGATTAGGGAAATATAAAAATGTTTTTCCACCTTGCTCTGCTAGCCCTCAGCTATCTGCAGTTCAGGGAGTTCTTAAACAAGACTTTGTGTTTTTGTAATTAAAAAACGTCGGTAGATTTAACTTCCATAAGTTTTTTCAAACAATTTTAAAAGTTTTTGTATTTAAAAAATAAACTTTCATTATATCCTGGGACATAGAGTTCTGCAGCTTAAGTGGTGGTTGAATAAAGTAATATTACTTGTATTTTTTGAACTTGCCACTTGCTGATTCATTTTAAGTCCCTTGTACCTGTGTTGGAGAGACATTGTGGAAATCCCTATTCATTTTTTCAGTGCCATTTGGGATTTTATTCTATGGCTGTATAAAAAGGCAACTATTATGTCCTATA
The DNA here is from genome assembly GCF_000700745.2 of Antrostomus carolinensis. Taxonomy (NCBI): domain Eukaryota; kingdom Metazoa; phylum Chordata; class Aves; order Caprimulgiformes; family Caprimulgidae; genus Antrostomus; species Antrostomus carolinensis. The sequence goes on from NW_010335360.1 coordinate 12,819, forward strand.
TTTTTGAGATTAAGCATATCTATCCCATCAAGGAACATGAATTAGTTTGGATTGTTATTTAAACCTTGTTTTTTTTCAGAACATTTTAAGAATGCACCGCCAAAAGCTATTGCTGTATTCCCAAAGATTTCAAGCAGTGATTCAGGAAGGGCAGGTGGTAATAGAACAAAGGGAAATGGCTTTAAACAGGAAGAGGGTAGGTTTACATTAGATATTGGGAAGAAATTATTTCCTGTGAGGGTGGTCAGACACTGGAACAGGTTGCCCAGAGAAGCTGTGGATGCTCCTCCCTGGAAGTGTTCAAGGCCAGGCTGGATGAGGCTTTGAGCAACCTGGTCTAGTGGAAGGTGTCCCTGCTCATGGCAGGGGGTTGGAACTAGATGATCTTTAAGGTCCCTTCCAACCCAAACCATTCTGTGATTTATTCTGTGATTTATTCTGTGATTTATTCTGTGATTTATTCTGTGATTTATTCTGTGCTTTAAAGAGCTGCAAGATCTCACAATGGGCTCGTTTATTGGATGTTTGTTGGCTTTTGGGCTTCTTTTTTTTAATATTAGTCAATGTTATAGATGCTATAGTCAATGTCTAGATATTCTTTTTCTGATTTCATTCTAGGATTTCAACTCAGTGAACAGATACCCTGTACAAAATTAATTGTAACTAATGAGGTAGCAATACGATGAACATACTATCTTAGGAAGATTTTTCTCTGACAAAGAAAGGGAGTTACAAAGTTCTAATGAGAAACACCACAGTTTGGTGGCAGGGAGGTGCTTTCACTGAATAGCTATTATGAAATTAACTTCTCTCATTGTGAAGAAACTTCTGATTCATTTGTAGATTTGGGGTTTCTTCTTTTCTGGATGTAGAACAGGACTAATAATTAGAAATGCTACCTGCATTTTCTCTAGCCAAAGCTTAGGACAAAGTCTTTAATGAAAAACTAGATTTATTGAAAATACTTTTGGATTCACACAAATCTTGGTTAATGAAAACCAACTGCGAAGAACTGAGTCTTTAATTGAAAGATCAAGATCTTAGTAAAAAAGCTGTGCAATGAGATTATTTTTAATTAAACCAGCATCAGGCCAAGGTCCTACCATTCCTGACTAGTAGCTGGCAATCTAGTTGATTGGCCCCTACTGCCCAGATCTCTCCTGTCTTTAGAGCACAGATCTGTGCCCTGCACATCTTGCAGGTGATGATCTGTCAGCACAAGTGCTTATTGCTGACCTTTGCACCTAAGAAGAAACGGGAGCAGTCATGCTGCATTCATTTCCCAAGTGCATTCCTAGAAGATGATGCTTAAGAGTTTTTTTTCAGGTGCCATTAGAGCCCTCTTGTTCTAACTCGTCAAACAGAAAGCTGTCATTTTACTGACACCACAGCAGTGTGCCTGTGTATATGGCTTATGGCCTGTTGTATCCTCATTATTTAATATTGTACTTTTCTTTCTCCTTTTTTGTTAAGTGTATGTTGATGTTAATTAGCGCTTCTTTGCTCAAGACTACTTGGTAGCCTCTGTTGCTGCCAAGATTTGCTTTTAGCTTCTGCCTTCTGCTGCTAGTAAAATTCCCTGAAGTCTTTCTGTATGGTGTGAATGACAAAGCTCATATTTTTCAAACACCACTGGAAGTCTGCAGGGTCAGGCTGCAGGCTAATTGAATATTTTATCTCGGTCCATTCTCAGCCTGAATTCATTTATTTGGATATTTTACTTTCCTAGCCTCAATATTTTGGAAGCATCCTCTCTTCCAAGGGTTTGCCAGTTGAAGAGCTTCTGTCATTAACTCTTTCAGGAAAAAGTAGTTCTCCCCATGGACATGGTCCTGTTCTCCAACAGTTTAAGCAGAGGAAAGTCCTGATGCTGACAGCAAATCATCATCTGTCTTCTGAGAAAAACAAACTTGGTATCTTTCTTTGTAAGTTCTTGGCCTTACAGGTGTATTTAAAAAGTATATGATCTTTGACAGACCATTTCATTATAATCAAGGCAGGAGGGAATCTACTGTGAAGTTTTCCTCTGTATCCTACAGAACATCTTTCATAATATTCTGTTCAACTCCTGATTCACTGAGTACATTTTTAAAAACATATACACATAAACACGAAACCTAGAATTGCATTTTATATTACAGTTCTTTTTAAAAAGACAACTCTCTTCCTCTCTCTGTTTTTTTCCAACAGCTTATGCAAAGTCAGAAGTCTGAAAACTAAATGCTGTAAATCTTTTGTGTTGGCAAATATTTGATTAGAAGCTGGTACTGGGAATTTTTTCCTCCTGTGCCTAGTTCAGAAACATGAGCATCATTATGTTTTGATGAGATTTTTCTTTTTACTCTCCAGGTATTAATAAGCGACTATTTATTTTAAATCCATTTTATAACAACTTTTTTTTGCTTTTATCTCATCCATCACCGCTACTTTCTCTTGAGCCTTCTCATTGTCTCAGCGTTTATACAGCCATAGTGCTTTTTTCCTTGTCTTTTTAATTCAACTGGTCTTTAGACTTGAACTCATTTGAATCAGACAGATTGTCTTAACTGAAGTAAAATGCTCTCTACTTTGAGTCAGTATATATATGAATTGTCATAATGTTCCACTAGCTCAAACAGCAATTTCTGCCTCTGTAGTGCAGTTTGTGAAACTTAATGCTTGCCCAAAGGAAAGAAAGAGAAAACCTGTATTGTAGAAGTCTGTTTTCTAACTGATAGTGGTCGTGTTTGGGCTGGCTGCTTCCTCTCTACCATAGCTGTGGGATCCCCTGTCGCAGCAGTAGCAGGAGGCTGGCTTCTGCCTCTGTCTGGCCAACCAGATCTCTTCCTGTCTTCATGTCATGGCAGAGTGAAGAGTTTTTTCTCATCATTTACATAAATGAATAAAAACAAGTATACTCTGGGAAGTCAGGAGGGAGCACTTATATAGAGGTGTGGTAAAAGCTACATGGTCTCTCCCTGATCCTGTGGCCTGAAGCATCCTCTACTGGGAAGATCTGCTGTCAGGGCCAATTTTCAGGAGCCTTCTACTTGGTAAATCTGTCCCTGAGAGTACCATAGAGATGAAAGAATCAAAAGACTTGTGGGATCACATAATCATTTTTCCATGTTAGGGAATGGTTACCTGCTTAAAAATCACTTTAATACTGTGCTAGTTTAGATGAAAATCTGGAGGATCTGTTCTTGTTTACATCCTGTTTCAGTTTGCAATTGATCAGAGACTGTGGAAATGATTGAAGAACTCTGTTCTTGTTTCTTGTGAATAATTTCTGTATAACCATAATCCAGCTGCCATCTTCAATTAGTGCACAGTCAGTGTTTTTGCAAGCAGCACTATGCACACATCTTCCCATTTGTACTTGTCAAGGAGGGAACTTGGGCTGGGTGCTCAGTTGTTAGGTTTCTATGTGCCTTTGCAAACATTTCTGTCTTGTTGCTGGTAGAAACATCTTGAATGGTTTTAAGCTGATTGAAAATTTTGCCTTCATCTTAACTGGTAATTTGATTGCAAACATGAAATATCAAGAAACAACTGTGAGGAGTTCTCATTTTTTCTTGTATTAATCTCATTTGGTCAAAATACTATGGCTGACAAAATAGATTACTTTTATTAATAAAAGCTTTTTTTCCCCTCAGAAATAGGGCACTTAAATTACTTCCTCTCCCCCAGTTGTGGATATTTATTTGTTTTTATTGCACTTTCATCAGTATTTCTAATGATCCAGATATGTGGTTGCCTGTAGCCATGCTGTCTCTTTGATGATTCTCAATTCATGCTTCACTAATTTTTCACAACTTTTTCTCAGGAAACTTTCCTGAATGCTGTGACTCTTAAAGAGTGTTCTCAGACATATTAATAAAACAAGAGTTTTCTAATATTTACTCTTTAAACCAGGTCAAGCCTTGTAGTTTTCTTGTATGAGTAGGGTTAAAAAAAAAAAGAAAAGAGAAGAATCAGAAAGTTGTCAAAGTTATCTAAGGAAGATATCACGAAAAGAAAGGCTTTACTGTGCTTCCACTGCTTTGTTAATGCTGGATAATTGGTTTGCTAATCTGTCACAATTTATATGTTTATAGAATAGATATGAAGTTGTCTGTCACACCTCTGAGACTCAATACTGGTGTATGGTATGTATTAGTAGTACTCTTTATGTTATCCAGAGGTTAAGGAATAGATCTGAGGGCTTGCAAATACCCTCCTTTCTATGGCTAGCTGAGAGTGACTATTTTCTTCTACTTCAGAAAGAAATCAGCCTTTCTCTAAAATCTGCTGCAGTAGTCTCTGATTGCACACTTGAACTTTTCCGCGCACAAGCATGTGAGGACAGCCTTTAAGCAGAATGATGGCCTCATCAGGTAGAGGGGCTTAAAGGGGAGAGGTTTGTTTTCATATGTCCCTGTAAGGCAGAGACAAGGTGATGTGGACTGAGAATGTACAGGTGGTGGGAAACCTTCAGTTGTGGCTCCCTTGCATGTCAAGATAAAAGAATTGTCAGGCGTGAAGGTTGAGCTTAAGAAAGAGCTTGCTTTCTCTCCATCTCTCCCTTTCACTCAGGAATTAAAACAGAGATCATAAAATAAAAGCTGGGATGTGTTTTCTCATGCAATACTGTACTAAATTTTTGCAGATATAGATCCTCAGAAGAGCTTTGTCAGAGGCATTCAGCAAGTAAAAGAAACCATGAGAAATAATTAGAGAAATGCTACTGCTACTTTAAAAAAAAGAAGGTTTGATTCCTGATGAAGAGGTAGCACAGAATACCAGTAGCTTGTGTGGCTGAACAGCCTCAGTGAGAACTTTGGAAAAATCCAGCCCCAGTCTGTGAAGTGAGGGGGGATGCATTATCACTACATTTAGCATTAAGTATATCTAGGCTGTGTTGAGTATTCTTTGGCACCAACCAAAAGGAAAAATGCTGCAGTTCTGCATGGGAGGAGTTGTCATACTGCCACCAGCAGCCCAACAGTCAAAAAAACTATGTTTTTAATGTTTTTCCCTCTTTTCCTGCGGTTTAATTATCTATCCATTAGACACCTAATATTTTAGATTAAGAGTCTAAGGCAGCTTTTATTATGGGCAGGCAGATTTCAGATTAGTTTAGTGATACACCTGCCTCTCATGAGCTATTTATTACAGACACACAAACTTCACACATCTCCAGGACAGATTTTAAGCCTGACTTGTCTTTAGTAGTCTGACAGATTGTGATAAACTTACAGTAAACGGGAATCTTTGGAGCTGATTTGTAAGTAGATAATTCACTTGATTGATTCTGTACACTGATTCTTAACCTACAGTGTCAGAACGTGACTGAGAGATTGTCAGCAACTTGAACCTCTTCTGCTTTTACAGGGAGAGGTCTTAGGGCCTAATATGAATTGTTTCCTGAGGGGAGGTTTTGAAATTCTGAGAATAGCTGATTTAGAAAAACAGTCTGAATTACTGTGAAAGTTCTCTGAAAAGTCTTCTATTCAAATGTTGATTGACCAGGGATACCAAACTTATTAAGCACATTTGGTTTAAAACCAGTGCGTAACAAGACAACATGCTATTGATATGAATTGATGGAGTTTAAGTTTATGCAAAGGTAAGTAAAAACAATTTCACTGGAACTGTTGTTTTTCATCTTCCCTCATGTTTGGAGTAGCTTAAAAATGTATTGCATTAGTTATATTGTCATCAGGCCAGAAGAGAGACTCCGTGAAATCTAACTGAGAATTGAAGTGTCCAAACCACATTTCCATATACATGTCCTGACTTTATCTGTTAACAGATATTTTCAGTCTTTGCCTAATTTTTTTTAAAAATGGAATTGATTTACTTTTTTTTTTTCTTCATCCCCTTGAAAACTTTACAATTTTGTATATAAAAATGTGAAATCCAAGCAGAGCCACATTGCATGAATTATCTGCATAGCTCTGCATTGAGATTTATTATGAAGTTTGTGGTATTAATCTTGTATGCATTGCTGGTGGGTGCTCAGAACATAGAGTGGTTTGGGTTGGAAGGGACCTTAAAGATCATCTAGTTCCAAAGCAGAATACAAAGCCAGTGTATTTCTATATCAATTACACCCTCCCATCCTGATTTCTCTTTTTAATCTTACTTGTCAAAAGAAGGCGCTTTTCGCCCAACAGCTCACAGCTTGCAGACCATGTCACTGACTGAAATGGTGTTCTTTTGCTTTTGTTGTAGTTTTGCTCCAGATGTTTCACATTTTCTCTTTGGAAGCTAAGACTGTGTCTAAGTAGAACATCAGAATAATGATTTCTGCTTTTGTTTCGTTTACTACCTTTTGCATTCTCCAAAGAACATCCCAGACAGTGGCATGCGTAAACTAGTAAGAGACTAACCTCAGAGGAGTAAAGCAATAGGGCTGAAAAAATCCCCTATTCCTGGCATCGAGCTTGGGGTGGCGGTTACCACCACTGCACCACTGCTGCTGACAGCAAAGCAAAATGCTTTTACCAGCCCTGGCTCTACAACGGTGCTTGCTAAGAAAATTTCGGGGCACTATGGACAGTCTATATACAAAGTCTGTACTATTTGCATGTAAGTTGCTTGGTGATCTGGCTTAACAAATTTACCCGCCTTTTGTTCAAAAAGTCACACTTAAAGATGGCAAAATAAAAATATGTGATAAGCCAATTCTTCGTTTGAACAGTCTCCTCTAGAAGAGCATGCAAGTCATTGAAATAGAAATTATTGATAAGGAGCAACAGCAATTATTCCAATGTTTAAAGACCTACAGTGTATTGTTCAGCCAGTTTCTTTCTAATTTAGGTTGAAATTAATCCTAAAATATTAACTGTTACTATCTGAGGTAAATCTCATTATTTTGTGAGATGCCCAGTTCTTATTCCACACCACCAACCCAGGACATGATGTTTTTGAAGCAGAAAAATATTCGTTGTGGTAATCCAAATTTGTTAATATATTCTTAATCAAAGGGAAAAATATGAGGTTTGAGGCTTTTGTTTTTCAAATGTTTGGAAAAACTCCTTACCTTACTATTGCATGAGCCAGCTCATGTGTGCCACTGGTGTAGAACCAATTGCACTACATCACTTCTAAATGCTTCTTCAGGGAAACATTACAATGATCACTGTACCTTGTTGTATTTAACTTTAAATGCTGTTTGAGGGCTGATTAGTCTGCTGTAGACTTGTTACTTGTGTAAACTTAAAAGCTTATGCTGTGTCACTGCCACGTGAACTGGATTAGTCTCAATAGCCTTACTCCCCTGGCTGCTCTTTGGATTCCACGTGGCTGCAGGAACTGTTTTTACTGACGGTGACATTTGCTGTTTTAAAATCGTATTTGCACTTGTCCAGCTTATGTGTGTGTCTTTCCTATTCTGCACGGGAACAGACGATATAAATTCCTATGCCTTTGTTTCTCTATTTGAAGTTATTGCCTTTATGTTGTCAGTTATCATGTGACATTTCAGTAGTCTCTTTACAGCTCAGCTTAATGAGCTTAATTTTGTTCAAGTCCCCGTGCTTGCCTGCTTGCTTTCTTAGTTCTTTAATCCAAAGTGGTTCCTTGACCATTTTTGCATAAATCTTATTCTTTCTCTTAATAAAAAAAACCTATTAATGTATTTTGTCAGGAGCGTCCCTTCTTCCTTCCTTAGGATGGTGGGACTTGCTGTCCTCCCATGTTTAGCCTAATAGTTCTGTGATGAAGACATGTCCAAAATGTTACAGCCAAATTTCCCTTTTTTTGTATACACAACTTATATTTTTCACTGAGAATGTATTGAGATTCTCCAATAATGTTGGAAACTATTGGTCATAACTAAACCTGTGGTAGAGTGTGAGACTTACACTTAAAGTTAAAATTCTACATCCAACAGAGATTCTTCACAAAAGTGTTACTTTTAAATTCAAGTGATGCTGGTTCTTAACTTGTAGAGATTTTTACTCAGATTTCAGTTGGTTGTAGGTTTGCTGCTCAGCATCAAATTGCAGTATTTGCACCAAAAATAAAGTGCTCGCAGGCCTTGCGTGCTTGTTTTTAAAATGTATTCTATAGACTTTGCTTTTCAGGATTGATCTAAAATTGTTATGATTTAAAGTGGCCAGTTCAGGTGCCCCTGCTTTCTGTGGGAAAGAAGGTGGTTGCATGTTGAAGTTGTAATGAAAAATAACACACTTAATGTAGCTCTTTCAACTAGATAATACTTTTGTCTCTGGGCTTTTCTTTTATGATGGAAACCTTTCCAATTCACATAGTTTTGAGTTAAAAAGTGAAAGGAATCATTATTACACTTTAAGGAACCATTCAAAAGCCTGAAGTTTTTCTTTATAATGTAGAAGAGCTGTAGATATTCTCTGCCTAAGCTGGGCATCAGCAGTTTATGTTTGTGTTATTTTTTGGAAGGGTAATACTAAGGCCCCCAAGGAATATGTGCGTCTTTAATAAACTTTGAAACCAAGGAAGTCCATATTTTTGAACAAATCTTAATTGTATCAGTTGGGAATATTTTTAAATAAGATTCTGGCACAATGATCAAGTTCACAGCGTTTATGTTGTCATATTATGCTTCTTCCCATCTGTATAACCTCTTTCAAAGCAGCCATGTGTTCTTGTGCATTTAACTGGAGCACAGCTGATGTGGACTAATTATTTTTTTCCTCCATTGTATTGGTCAGCTTTTTCTACTGATTTCAGCTGTAGTTGGAGGTCAGTCTATTTAAAGAGCATACACTTTTATCTCGATGTTTCTTGTGAACTCTTGTATAATTTGGCTACACATGAGGACCTTTGCAGTGAGAATACATAATTTACTGACCATCTGCCTGCCTCTTCCTTTTCCTTTCATTACAGACACAGGGAGGAAAAGCTGAAAATGAGGCAGTAGTATAACATGTATGCAAAACCAGTTGGTAAACTGCTGACCAAGTTACGTACTGTGTATGTCATTGGGGGATTGGACTAGATGGTCTTTTGAGGTCCCTTCCAATCCCTAACATTCTGTGATTCAGAAGTCAGCTTTGTGCCAGCAGTTGCTGTTACTACATGAAACACAAAGGAAGGCTGGTGTGTCTCACATAGTACTGGAGTGAAATGTTTATGCTTGATTAGTTTATTCCAAAAGCGATTATTTGAACTTTTTCATAACATGGTTGTTGACTTCCTTACATCTCTATATTGCCTTCAGACAGTGCCCAAAATCCCAGATGACACCTTACTTTGGGACCATTCTTTTGTGGCAACTCTGAGAAACCTTGTTCTGTCCAAACAGGGAGCTACTGAAAGTCCTGAATGATCTGGCCAGAAGGGCTCAGGCTAATTATATTTGGGGATTGTATGTTTGTGTGAATGGGAAAAAGAGGAAGGCAAGTTATGATGGAAAAGGTACTAACATAGACTCAAAATGAGATTGTATCTAAAAAGCAATAAGCATGGAAACTTTAATACAGCCTTGAGAGCAGCGGTGGGTGTTCCCAAGAGAAGCCTACAGAACAGGCTTTTAGATCTGAGATTTGTCTAAAGGACATCTATGGCCATGAGGAAGGGAAAACTTTGGTAATTTGACTTCTTTATGAATGTTTTAAAATAGTTGTATCAAAGCTACCTGACTTCTAACCCATTTTCCTTCTTAGTGGAATAACATTACAGGACCCAAATCTTGGCATATAGTTCAGATGGGATCATACTTCACTGAGGTTTATACCAGGATGGATACTCCTTGTGTTAGATACTCTTGCCTTTTTGCAGCAGTTGCAATATCTCCGTATGAAAGTGATTGGTCATGGTGGGTCTGCAGAGTGATGTTTCATGTGTCAGATTCCAGTAGGTGTGATGGACATATTCTCCACCATCACTGAAAGGTGATCTTTTAAAACCCTACAGGGTTCTGAGAGGGATGCACCCATGGACTCCACACACGATTCAATGTGAATTCTACTGGAGACCTTTATTATTGATTACACGATCACTTATACACTCTTAAGCTGCTAACACACACACACACACACACACACACACACACACACACACACACACACACACACACACACACACACACACACACACACACACACACACACACACACACACACACACACACACACACACACACACACACACACACACACACACACACACACACACACACACACACACACACACACACACACACACACACACACACACACACACACACACACACACACACACACAAGCAACTCTTTATTGGCTCAAAGCTACTGTTCACACGCCTGGTTACAATACTTGATTGGATAAATCCACCAGTTCATGAGGAATTCTTTTTACTTCTGACTAGTTACATAAGAAATTTCTTATCTTGTCTCTTGCATTCTTTCTCACGAATCTTATTCTATTCTATTTTTTCACTCAAAGTCAAGACTTAATTGCTCAAGGCCGAAGCTGTCTGCAGCTTCAGCTCTTAGAGGACCAGCAACAGGATGGGGACCTTATATCCAATAGCACAAATTGAAGTTTTATTCTAAACATATATGTATAGAAACTCAAACCTAAAGTATTCCTTTTGCTCTGGTGACTTTTTTTCACAATTGCTTGCCACACTGTTGACTGTTTATAAACTACTTAGATGTAAGCTCTTAGGGGCAGGAAATATCTCTTCTGCTTTATATGCAAAGGATAGTAAGATCCTTTTGTAGGTCTCTAGGTGCTATCACAATATAAATAATCATAACGATTGGCCTCTGAGTAGTAGTAAGTCTGATATAGCCACGGTGAGGTAGTAGCTTACTATGGAGTAAAAGTTTTTATTTAAAGTATGGAGAAAAGAGAGCAAAACACACATGGATTTTTTTTTTATTTTTTTTTAATCTTTTGCTTAGAGAAAATATTAAACATGGCTTGCCACTTAAGCTGTCCAGGACTATCTTGTTGCAGATTTTTATTTTTTTAAAAACCCAATTATTCTGCTATATGGAGTGTTTTGATTTAGACAGACTTTTTAAAGATCAACATTCATGGCACATGCAGTGAAGAGCAGTTTAAAATTAAAAGGCTACTTTAGACTTTTAAGAGCACCTGGATCTTATTGTAGAAGGAATTGGAACTCTAGGCCAGCACCTTGTAGGGTAATTTAAATTATTATTTTATTTTATTTGAGTACTTGGTGAGGAATTGATTTGAACATCGTGGTGCTGAGCTCTTCAGATTTTTAACTGCTACCAATTCCCAATCACATTTAGCTGCAGATCATGATCTTCTTCATTTGATATTACAAGGTCAGCCATCCTAAAAATATCACCCAGACAAAAAAATGAATCTAGACTCTTGATTTATCAAATATTTTATTTCATGGATTTTTTCTCTTTTGCTTACGCATTGAAATTGTTCCCTGGGTCAACAGGGAGATATTCAGAAATTTCAAAAGAAAATACTTGCATGGAAAAGTAGCCAATTGTACCATATCAGTTCAGTGTTTTCATCAGTAAAACGTTGATAAGCACTGCAGTACATGATGTGTATTGATTTGTCCAGGGTAAAAAGGGGTGAGGGGAAGAAACAATCCTTTAGTTATATTCAGTACTGCCCATGTGAGACAGCAGACCTGTGGGGATGAGGTGCAGGCGGGGAGGGAATCATCACGTAACTAAGGTTTATCATTATTCACAGGCAAAAAGAGAAACTGTGGCTGCACAGGTAGTCTCCATTCTGGAATTTCTACCCTGAGCGCTTGGCTTTAAACCTTCAGCGAAGACTTTCTGGATGTTTTTGGAATGCCCTATGCAAATACAGGGTTATAATGTTGTTTTACTTGTATGAAGCAACACAAGACAGTCACTTCCTTTCTCAGCTTTGTTTTCAAAAGTACAAAAATGTGGGGACGTCCATTCTCAGAAAGAGGTAGTAGCTGTCCTAAATACAAGGATTTTTTTTTTTCTGTTCTCCATAGAGCAGTCAGATTTTCAAAAGTACAAAAAATGTGGGGACGTCCATTCTCAGCAAGAGGTAGTAGCTGTCCTGAATACAAGGATTTTTTTTTTCTGTTCTCCATAGAGCAGTCAGCCCCTTGCAGACATACACAGATAGGATTGCGAGCAGCTGGGGCTACAGTGGTGAGTCAGTAAGTCACTGGAAATTCTCTGTGATGTGAACCACCAGCAAGAACCTGTCTAATACAATAGCTGCAATACTGCCAGCTGAAAGAGGCAGCTCATGATAACAGTTTGCGACTGCTTGTGTTGGTGTAGAGAAGTGTATGCCAATATACAAATGTTTTATAAACTGGAACTGTGAAAGAGGATTACAATAAACAGCATCAGCATCTCCCTGTACTGGGTGGATTTCTTATAAGAGGCTGAAGGAAGCCGATATAATTTATTTGGGGAAAAGCTCAGTGTATTTTTGCCTTTGGGTAGAGATAAATAAAACATCATAAGATACATTAGAGATTTCACTGGAGTGTGTAGGAGGAGAATGTAAAGTCTGAATATTTTGTTTTCTGTCTGAATCACTAATGTGCTACCAGTCAGTTTAATTAGAATAATTAGTTATGAAATATGTAATTGGTCTGAATATTGCTGCAGATTATATAGAGCGCTTTTGAAGAGGAATGTGGTTATTTGATACTGATCCTGCAAACATTTATGCACACTCTTGGCTCAGTGTGCATGAATCAGTGTGTGTGTAGTGATGTCCCACTGACTGCAGAAAAGAAGCTTCCTTTTAGTGAAATGAATTTCTCAAATTGAGCTTCATCAGTAGGTTGTATTTTTCTGTGACCATGCAATTTGTGGCAAGTCCACTGTTTTAGGAATGCCTTCAGTAAAGGACAGCTTTCCCCCATAAACAAATACTAGTGTTTGCAGAACTGTGACTTGGACATGGTGGCATGTCCTCTGTGGCTCAGTTTGTATCTTAGTCTCTGTAGGGTCACTTCTTCTGTACTGTCTCTTTGAGGTTATTTTGGCACTACTATGGTGGGTCCTGCTTTGGGGAAATGACCTAGTTGCGTTGTAACTGCGGGAAAGAGCGAGATCTCGCTTTCTTGTGGACTCCGCTGGATCAGTCCCTTGATCTGGTCCAACTTGTGGCTGTGCACACAACTGATCCTGCAAAGCTCAGGAGAAGTGAAGTGAGGATGGGAAATTGCTGGTGCTGTGTGGGACAATGGGCCTGGGGTGTGTTAGGCTTCTCTGGGTTTAGGTTGTTTTACTTTTCCCTGTGGAAAAGCTTGAAAAAATAAAGCAATTATTGTAGATATTGAGAAGTGCTATCATTTGATCCCTTTTCCCCTTCCCCTAAAAAAAAAGAAGATTTTTTTTTTTATTTATTTATCATGGGTTTTACTGTTGGTTGGGATTTTTTGGTGTTATATCATCTAAGTGTCTATGTTCATTATAAATTGTATAAATGTCCTTGATTTGTGCAAGTTAGGAGCACTGATGTCCATGCTATTGCTGTGAATAGTCCTATCCAAGTCAGTAGGTTTACTCTTCATAGGACAGTGAAGTATTTTAACTTGTGTTTGCAAGTTTTTGACTGATATGAGGTTATTGTGAGCTGAAAGAAAGGGACTATGTAAGTGCTACTGCTAGTATATTTCCTAGCTACTGTTTACCTAGATTTTGAGTTTCTGGTGACAAATTGCATTCCTTTTGGCATCTCATTCAGTGTGATAACAGAACGCTTAGGTGAACAGGAGAGATTTTGGTCTAGAAACATGTGAAATGTCAATTCACAGAATCACAGAATGGTGGGGTTGGAAGGGACCTCGAAAGATCATCTAGTCCAACCCCTCTGCCAAAGCAGGTTCCCTACAGCAGGTTGCACAGGAAGGCTTCCAGGCGGGTTTTGAACATCTCCAGAGATTGAGACTCCACAACCTCTCTGGGCAGCTTATTCCAGTGCTCCATCACCCTCACAGTAAAGGAGTTTTTCTTAAGGTTTGTGTGGAACTTGCGGTGTTCCAGTTTTTGTCAATTGCCCCTTGTCCTGTCACAGGGTACTACTCAAAAGAGCCCCCACACTTCAGGTATTTATGGACATTGATAAGATGCCCTCTGTCTTCTCTTCTCCAGGCAGAAAAGTCTGAGCTCTCTCAGCCTTTCCTCATACGGGAGATGCTCTATACCCCTAATCATCTTGGTGACTCTGCACTGGACTCTCTCAAGCAGTTCCCTGTCCTTCTTGAACTGTGGGGCCCAGAACTGGACACAGTATTCCAGACGTGGCCTCACCAGGGCAGAGCAGAGGGGGAGGCGAACCTCCGTTATTACAACTGCATATTCTTTAATGGTACCAGTTTTAAGTTCTCCCAATTTTCTGACAAAGTAGCACAGACTTGTTTTCCTTACCTTATTTGTTTCTTATGTCAAAACTGTTTCTTACCCTGAAATTATGTAACAGTTTTGTTACAGGTAGGACAATTAATGCCAAAGAAGTCCTGTAAAGCTATATGCGTAGGATTTTCTGCTTGTAATACACTTAAGTGCTTTGGTCTAATTTGACAGTCTAATTGGCTATAACAATAGATTCTGTACATCAACTATGTAAGAAAACTGAGTTTTCATTATCTTTTGCTACAAAGAACAGTTGAAAGCTTATGGAGTTTCTTACTGTTTTTAGGATAATTCAGTTAATTCCATTTCTCTATTTTGGCATACTATAGAGCGTTTAATATAAAACTATGTGATTCAGCAAAAGCTGCATAAAGATTTCTGTTACTGTGGTGTATAGAAATGCAGGTACTGTGAAACAGACTGAAATAAAAAGAAGGAAATATAGTGTATCCCCAGGGTAGGACTGTGGCACCCTGTAGCCTTATTTATCACTTCACCCAACTAATTATGTTGTTCCCTTGAGTATCCTGTATACACTAGAAATCCTGGGGAAGCCACATCAGATACCCTTTCCTATCCAGAAAAGCAGAAACCTCACAATGTTTAATAAAGTTGCATCTCTCCTTCACTGGTATCAGGAAGCCATCGCCATCTAAACTGCTCATTAGTTCAGCTATTTAGTTATAACAGTTCAGCTACCTGTTATTTCCCAAGGGCTGATCTTACCTATTTGGTATCACTTGTCTCTCCAACACATCATTCAATCTGCAGAAGCCATCCTTACCTTTTAACCCCAGTCCTGGTTCCGGTGTTAGTGGCATGAGCAGTGTTTTGGATCTAAAGTGATGTAGCTTGAGGACTTTGCAGATGGACAGAATTGTGAAGTGTAGTCTCTCCTTACTGAATTACAGGGAAAAAAACCAAAACAAAACAACCAAACAGATTTAATTTTCCATCCTTCTGTTTTCACAAAAGTGTGTTTCAGCTGGGCTGACACAGGACCCTCACTCTAGCTCAGAAATTATCTTTTAAATTAGGAATCTTTTGAGTTCAAGTTGCTTTTGCTGACTTTGATCCCTCAGTCTGTATTAGTAAATAGCTTAGGCCAATAAGAATGAATCTGTAGAGCAAAATAGCTACTGCTGAGAACCTGACTCTTCTATGTATATTTTTGGACTTTTTAGGTGTAGCTCTATTTTTTCTCATCTGGTTCAGACACAGGATGTCCATTACTGGCTGGAGTGTGTTAGGCTCACTGCTGGAGTGTACCTTCCAGTTTAATTTCATGTGACAGGAGTGTAGTTCCATGTGCACCATAATGTCACCATCACAAGGAGTAGAAGACCAAGTGACGGGCTTAAAACTTGCAGTGCTAACAGAATTAGAGCACTAATGTAAGTACACCATCAGTTAAACTGGATCACCTCAACTGCAAGTGTCCGTTTCCTTCTGTGCATGCTAGTAAGATATATTTCATGTCCCTTCCTAGTGTAGGAGGGTTATAGTGTAGCCCCTTGTCAGCCTCATTGCATATGCATTCACCTAACAGCATTAAAAATGCAGCAGTTTTCCTACTATGACATTTACTGTTATCTATGAATTCATAGCTTAGAGAGAGAAATTGTTCCTGAATCATTGTGTTATCTTCTGGTTTGATAAGTAGTATTGGCTCTTGCATCTTGACATGTTTGAAAGTCCCATGGTATTGGCTGCTTTGCATAGTTTTCATTCTGGATCATTAATTTAGTGGGCAAATATCAGTGAATCTAAGCTGAATTAAAACTAGTGTTAGAGATGGTTCGAAAATCCTTACGTGGAATCACAAAAGACACGTTAAAGTGTATATGAAATCAATTGCATGACCCCAGTTTTCTGAAGCCCAACTATTCTCTTAAGGATGCTTGACAGTTGAAAGCATATTTCTCTCTTGGTGGCCAGAAAGTTTAAGTAGTTCAGATTAGTGCTTTTTGCCTCTTTTGAGGAGCAGAGTACCACAAGGCTGTTTGTGTAAGTACCATACCATGTTCGCCCAATAAGATCCTGGGTTTTTTTCATGCAGAAGTTATGTCTACAATGGAAGACTGTATTTGGGCTTTAGTGCCTTATCTCTGTAGCTTTCTCTATTAGCACAATATATATGGGGGTAAGCCAGGTGAAGATGACACAGTAGTCCTTTCTAATACTGAAGATAACAAATGTGGAGGATCTATCACCGTTCTTGAATAACCATGTGGCTTCCACTGAAGTCTGGTGGGGTTCAGGGTGAGGAGCTGTTGCCTCAACTGAAAACAGTTCTGAAAAGCCACATCTGAGGAATGGAAGTTGCTTTGGGATGCTAGAAACTGGAAAGAGTATTGCGTGTCGTTAGTTTAAGCTTCTTATTTTGATGACTGGCCTTGAGTTTACCTGAACTTTATTGTAGAGTCTTTTGGATTCTGATCAGGCAATAAACCTAGCAGAATTTACATTTTAGAAGAGTATGAATACAATGTTGCTTATGTTTCAAATAAACATTCAGTTGCATTCCTATGCAAACCATGTCTTTCCTATTCCAGCCTCTCATTTTTGTTGTCCTTGCATGAAATAAACAAAACCAACAAAACAAGAAACTCAGACTGTGAATGTCATGCCACTGAGATTCAATTTGTTTCCATAAAACACCATGGATGCCTGTGACATTTTATGTGGTTAAAACCACCACCAACAAAACTTTACAAAATTCTAGTACGTCTAACAAGTTCTCTAGGGTTGTCATAAGAAAAATTATTGCACACTGCACAGCCCAGATTGTGCAGTGGTCCAGAATAACCTCTTCAGTTCCTTCATTCTGGTGAATGTTACAAGTCCCATTGCTCCAAGGCTGGCATATTTGACTGTGATAACTGTTGTTAACTAACTTTGTTTTGAGACAGCTGCTCAGAAATTCAGAACAAAGCTTCAGAAAGCATGTAGATGTGTAGAAAGGAGAGGGGGAAAAGAAAGAGGAGAAGGAGCTTTAGGCGTATATCAACTCAAAGTAGAAGAAAAACAAAATAGAGGAGTGGCAATTTGAATATTTATATTTTCATGCATTTCACAAAGTGTTAGCAAAGTGCATGAGCAGCGGGAGCTGAGGACTTGTGAGGAAGCTGCTGTCTTAAAAGATTTGAGGGGAAAACGCTTCTCTTCAGACATTTAAGTTGAAAACTACTGAGTGCTTTTCAAGCAGCCATATGTTGGAACATTTTGGCTGAAAGAGAAGTATGTGTTTGGGAATTTTTAAAGTATTTTTATATAAAAAATGTAATAGGAAAATTGATGTTTCCTCTTTACAACAAACCAAGCTGTCTTCTCTCTAAGCTTTGGCCAGCTATGTTCCCAAACTCTCTTAATTCTTTCAGGCATTTTAGAGAGGAAGATAAGCACCGTTCCTTTGCACCAGTGGATGAGGAATCAAGAATTAAACAGAACTGAGAACTGTGGCAGAGCCTGGATTCTAACATTCAGTGCCTTGACCAGAAGGCTGGTGTTTCTGTTTATTTGTCTAGCTTATCTGCCTTGCTCACATAGCATTTGTTTACCATTCACTTATACTTGTATCACCTATAAGTGATCTAAGTGAGTACTCAAGGTTGCAGAAGAAATCTATGGAATAGAAGGGACTGAATAAAGCTTACTTAAATCCTAAACAAGAACCTTATATTTTTGGGCTTTACATATTTGCTTAAGAGAAAAGGAGAGACAAAAAAGGAGGAGGAGAAAAAAGAGAGAAGTGAAGAAGGGGGGTTATCTTCTTTCCCTGGAAGACCAGTTTCCCCGTTTTGATTTTGGAAACAAAACCAGTTGCTTTCAATTTTGATTTCAAAAGTGGTATTTTTTTTCCAGCAGATACCAGTTTTTCAGAGAAATTCTCCCATTTCGCAGAGAAGTTACAGCCAATAGAGAAGGAGAAAAAATAGAGGAGAAAAGAGAGGATGCTATGAAAGGATTTTAAAGAGGGTAGACTTCGGCTTGATACAAGGAAGAATTTTTTTAAGATGAGGGTGGTGAAACACTGGAAGAGGTTGCCAAGAGAGGTTGTAGAACCCACATCCTGGAAACATTCAAGATCAGGCTGGATGGGATTCTGAGCAACCTGATGTGGTTGAAGATGTTCCTCCTCACTGCAACAGTGTTAGACTTGATGACCTTTAAAGGTCCCTTCCAACCCAAACCATCCTATGATTCTCCCTCTGTCCCCAGGACTTTCCTGCTTCCACCTGCCACTGTTGTGAGTTCTTTTTCAGCTTATGGCTTTGAAACTGGCTGAGCAGGATCTCAGGATCTCTCTTTCTAAGATGGGTATTGTGTATTCAGTCAGAACACCAACTCCATGCTGTGAGGCATGGGGAGCACGTAGTGGCATTTCTAGCAATAAGCTTGTCAAAGTAAACAGTCTCACTTTTAAAATATATATCTGGAATGTGTTCCCTGCTAATGCATATTCATGTTTTAAATGAAAATATCTCCCTTTCCTGCACATATTGTGAATGTTTGCCCTTTCTATTTGGGTTGCATATCATATGGCATGTAAATAAGAGTTGACGAGTTGTGTAATAAGGGGGGGGGAGAGGGGGGCAGAGAGAAGAGGAGTTAAAGGATTTTGATTTAATAAGAAACATGCATAATTTACACACACAGCACTATTCCATTCTGGCTTTGCATACTTTAATTGCAAATCCCATGGCTTCATACCAAACAAATCTTACAAATAATAGTATTTTACTAGCCTTAAAGGTAAGATTTCTCAGATGAAGTTTGCTTGCTACAGTAAGCATCCTGCAGTGGTTTAGCTTTACACTGAAGGTTGTAAATGTCCTTGTTTCTTTGCAAGGTGAAGGCAGATATGTCAATTTGGCTAGATGAATGGAATATACAGTATAAGCAAGATGATGTGTTTTAGATGATGTTTTTTATCACACCCACAAGTTGGAAATACAAATGATTTCAGGATGGGTTTATGTTTCTCTGACCTGTAAATGATCTAAGCTGAGGGCACAAATTAATATTAAGATGCTGAGGTACCCAAATATCCATAGGTGTTTGCCCTTGCAATGTGGTGCTGGCGGCATAATACTAGGCAGTAGTTTAAGAGTATTTTTTATAATCACTGGTGTTTGTTCCAGTTATTCCAGGAAGTGACCATGTGAAATGGGATCATTTTGATGTTGTAGTTGGAGCCATAGCTGGGAATAGTGAGTCAAGTGTAGCCTGCTTAGGCCCAAAGGAATAGATGACCTTCATCCTGAAAAGTTCCACCTAAATAAACATGTGGCTTCAAAAAAGCATGTGCCACAAGACAACCAGACATTGACCTGCTTCCAAGACTTTAGGTATGGATTCTGTACATGTACATATCTTCTGTGTACAAGAACCAAAATGCAAATTGGCAGAAAGTGGAAAAGATACTGTGAGATCTCATTCAGGAAAGCTTCACAATTAGTGAAAGGCTTCATGGGGTACCAAATCCAGTCCCAAACTACCACAAGGTCTAATCTCTTATAATGAAGGAGAAAAGAAAGAGCCAAAAATGGCAGAGAGATTCTGAGGGGTAGCACAGAGAAAAGAAACAGAACAGATGAGGCTTCTGTATGGAAAAGCTTAAACTGCATCTGTTTTTTGTGGAGACATCCAGTGCTTGTGCAAGTGGCTAACTGTACACCGCTGTGCTGGCTCCATAGACATGAGCTCCTTTGGCCTATGCTCTGGGATAGTTTGTCTGCGATCTAACACTGTTGTCTGCCTCTGCTTGTGGGCTATGTAAGCAGGCTCACAATTTGCAGGTTGGTTTTCAATGCCCAGAGAAACCGCTTCACGAGCCCGCCAAACCCAGCCCAGGATTTCAGGAGCTGCTTCAGACTTGCATTGAAAATAGGTCCTACAGTGAGAGAAACCCATGAAATTTCAATGTATTTTTTGGATCCAAATTTTGCTAGAGTTTGTGGGTTCATGATTTTTTTGTTTTGTTTTTAAATCTGGATTCATTTATAATTACTGTAAAATTTCCATCTCTTCCCTGTTTCCTTGTCTTTGTTTTTCTTAAACCCTATCTTAGACAGGAATATTTCAGGCAAGTACTGAATCCAAAAATGTCATTGGGCCACTGAAAGTAATAGCAATGCCTGAAGTTTGTTGTGATATGGATAGAGATATAGCTGAATAAAAGAGCTCATTGCTTGAAGGTAGCAATTCAAGGAATGTGCTTCAATGGACTTTTCTTCTGGCACAAAATGAAGCCTTGATGGAGGAGTTCCTATGACATTGCAGTCCTGACTGGTGCAGGCCTTCTTTTTACCTCAGGTGTATGGCAGGTGTCTGGTGCAGTATCGTAAGGCATGTTCCCTGTAGTTGTGTCCCCTCTTTATACAGCATGAAAAGGAGGAAGAAAGTTCAATGTATGTTCCTGACCACCTGCTTTTATGGGTCCTTGACCTGTGCATACTGTCTCTGAGTCCTAGGCTGAATCCCAGGGAAGAGAAAAAAATCCTGTTGGTTTTTGGAGGCAGTTCAGCCAGGTTTAGGCTGAATGAATATTAGAGGGAGAGGTTTATTTTATTGGGGTTTTCTTACAGTATAAGTAAAGTTTTTCAAAATCTAGCTCTCTTTTATGAAGGTTATAAAAAATGCTAATATCCTATCTTACAGAGGTGGGGAATCTTTGGAGGTAGCGTTGTTTTCTTCCTTCCCACTCCCCAAACTGAAGAGACTCAAAAGCAGAAGGAGCACCAGGCATAAGCAAGTAAAATTTGCCTCCTTCTCATACATACACCTTAATGATGAAGGAGGACACTTCCTGTCAAAAATAACAGTCCCTTATGATGCCTATAAAGCTCTCTGCAATGACATGAGCAGTTTCATGATTTAACTTATTGGGGAAACCAAGACACCTGTTGCTCCACACATTTTCATTTCCATGCTGCTTATATAAAGACATGCGTTTTTTAGAGCAGTGTGTTGTAGGTCTAATCCCCAGTTAAGAATCACTAAACACACTGAAATTGAAATAATTCATAATGATTTTTTTTCCCCACACCCCATATTATTACCTTCTTAAAAGAGAGTGAGCAAAACAAGCACCAAGGAAATGCTGCTCTCAAACTATGTAACTAGGAACTTGTCTCCCAAAGACTGTTAAATAAGTGTGTAAAAAAGTAAAATTTACTTTTCTGAATTATGGAATGGATTTCTGAGCAATGAATGACTATTAGTCTCACAAATACCTTTCATCAGTTTTTCTGCAAAAATATGGCATACATGAATACTTATTGGAATTTTATCTTCAAAAAAGAAGCAGAATTAAAATTTGTGTGTATGGGGGGGTTACAAATGCATGGTAATTTTGTCTTTATCAGGTTTGCTGACTTTCTGTGTTTTCTCTATTGTAAGGCTTTGTACTATTCAAGTCTCCTAATCATCTATTTGAACAGATAAAAATGGATTCTGGATAGATACAAAAGCACTAGTTCTTTGGCCACCTTCCTCCCTCGGCAGTAGAGGAAAAGTAATCAAAAATTAAGTTCTGATTCCTTGTGCCTACTGAGCAGAGAAGGATTGGATGTTTTGCAAGAAGACCAGTTAAAGGGCAGGATCTGAATTTGGCAGGGTTTGTTCTAGAAAAAATTGCAATGCAGAGTGGCATTTGGCTTAGGAGGAGGGTCCTCTCCTACTGCTCTGCTGTTGTCACTGTTTAGAAAGCTTTATACTCACCCATCAGTGTGAGAGAGTTGGGAGTTGGTGAAGTGCCAGCTAGCTTGCCCCTTTCGGAACAGGTAGGCATGCAGTGGTGGTCGAGCTCCTTCTGTTGCTGAGGGGGTCTTTTGACTCTGAGGAGTGGTGCAGGATGGTTGTAGGTCCTGAGGCCAGGGAGGATCTTCAAGGCCAGCTAACTGGGGAACAGAGGCTGTGAAATATCACCCATGTCAGGTGACAACCTCACTTCCTGCTGCAAGGACATTCCCTATAGAAAGATAACCACCAGGCGCTATCAAGAGTGTAGGTTTTGGCACATCAGTGCTGTCTGGAGGTAAGCTGGTCAGCAGGTAACAATATTGTAGTGGTCACCTAGTGGCTTCCACTCTACTGTACAACTAGGAGCTAGTAAGCATACAGGTAGTATAAGGAAGAGCTAAAGTAGCCTGTTGATTGGAAGGGAAAGGAAAGGAAAATTAAGGGCTATTGTCAGTGAAACAATTGATTGGAGAAGCTGACTGTAGAAAGCTTGGGCTTTCTGCTTTTTTATTATATTGTATGTATTTTGCCATGGTTTCATACCTATCAATTGGAATTCAGATGATTCTCTAGCCTAATTACAATGTCAAGGTTGTTTTGATTTTTTTGTGGTTTTTTTTGTTTGGTTTGTTTTGTTTTGTTTTTTCAAATAAATACCCATTAAACTAATATGAGGGAAAATACAGCAACTCGAGAAGTGGGCCCATATGAATCTCATGAGGTTCAACAAGGCCAAATGCAAGGTCCTGCACCTGGGTCGGAGCAATCCCCAGTATCAATACAGTCTGGGGGACGAAGGCATTGAGAGTAGCCCTTCAGAGAAGGGCTTGGGGGGTACTGGTCTATGAAAAGCTGGACGTGAGCTAGCAATGTGTGCTTGCAGCCCAGAAAACCGACTGTATCCTGGGCTGTGTAAAAAGAAGTGTGGGCAGCCGGTCAAGGGAGGTGGGTGATTCTGCCCCTCTACTCCACTCTGGTGAGACCCCACCTGGAGTACTGCATCCAGCTCTGAAGCCCTCAGCACAAGAAAGACATGGACCTGTTTGAGTGAGTCCAGAGGAGAGCCACAAAAATGATCAGAGGGATGGAACACCTCTCCTATGAAGAAAAGCTGAGAGAATTGGGATTGTTCAGCCTGGAGAAGAGAAGGCTCTGGGGAGACATTGTAGCCTTTCAGTACTTGAAGAGGGCCTATAAGAAAGATGGGGACAAACTTTTTAGTAGGGCCTGTAGCAATTAGACAAGAGGTAAGGGTTTTAAACTAAATGAAGATACATTTAGACTAGCTATAAGGAAGAATTTTTTTTATAATGAGTGGTGAAACCCTGGCACAGGTTGCCCAAAGAGGTGGTAGATGCCCCATCACTGAAAACATTCAAGGTAAAATTGGTTGTGGCTCTGAGAAACCTGATGTAGTTGAAAGTGTCTCTGCTTACTGCAAGGGTGTTGGACTTAATGACCTTTAACGGTCCCTCCAAACCAAACTACTCCAGGATTCTATGAAAATATGTGATTTTGGGTGGGAAGTAAGAAGTGCAATAGGCTCATTTCTCTGTTCCCTCTTAATAGCACTTCCTTTCACATCACTCATATCTTTGTTGGCCTCCCATCTTCCCCAAATATACAACCTTTTCTTCACCACATGTATTATTTAAAACCCTTAGGTTGCGACAGCCTCTGCTCACAGACTGGAGGTGCTGGGAGGAGAGACAGGAAGGGAGAGAAGGGAGAGGGGAAGGAGCTGAGCATTTTGTTCCCAGTACATCTGCTTCAGGAGCCAGCTGTGGCATTAAAAATGGTAGTCCTGAGACAAAGGGAAATTTGTCCTGAAGCTCCCTCTCATATCCATATTCATCTCTGGTCTCAAACAGGAGGATGTGTGCTGATCATCCTTTGCATTAGCTCCTCACACTCATGACCTGGACTACTCATTAGCCAAGTGTTTTTTTACTGAGTACATTAATTCATAGAGCAGCCTGAAGGGATGAAAACCTAGATGTGCGCAATGTGTAAATAACGTATGCTGTTTTTGGATACATAAGCAAAATGTTCAACACATGAAAATTTACATCAGATAGATTAATATCTTAAATCATTGATACCCACTAATATTAATACCCATAGAGCAGTTTCTAATCCTCCCTGCTTACCTTGCTTTGGACCCTTCCCTCCTCCATTCATGCTTGTATATCTGGAAAAACTTTGTACGAGGAAAAGGTCTGCTTGTGAGGCTCAGGAAATGTTCTTGAAACTCTTCTATTTGCACAGCTCTTGTACCAAAGCGCCTGGTCTGTTCTCACTTCATGTGTTATGGCTGGAAATGAGACCTCTGATGAGCAGGGGTCCAGGCAGCTGAGAAGTGGCCTCCTTTGGGGAGTGCAGCATGCTGCTGGGGCTCCCAGCCTGGCCATGTCTTGAGCTGCCTCTGGGACTGGAGGCGGCAGAGCTGCGGTGAGCTGCCCATGCTTGCCCCAGCACAGAACTGTGCAGTTGCCAAGTTCAGTGCAAATCCAGAGCATTACAGCTGGATCTTTTGTGCTGAAAGAGCTTGAGAAATCACAGTTTGTCAAAGACCTGTAATTTGTGCAGTGTAAAGTCAGCTGCTCATGCTTTACAAGGGGAGAGTGCTTCTCTGGCCTCCCAGTCTGAGGTTTGATTTAAGCATGCAGGCTGCAGCAATGTGGGTGGCAAACTTTTGGGCTGCTGGTGTAGCACCTTGTTGCCATTAATCACACAGTGCACAGCTCTGGCTGTTTAGAAATCCTAGCTCTGCTGGTTACCAAGAGAATTCATAAACCAGGTAAGCTCTCACTCCCCAGCAAATGAGAGTAATGGATCATTTACACTTACATTGCTATCTTGGTATTTGTCAAACTGACTCTTGTTTGGTTTTCAGATCCTTAATTTGGGTTTTATATATGGTTGCTAGTAAATATCCTTTTATCACCTCAGCAACACTGTCATCCTGATGTCTTGCTTATCTTCCTCCTTCTGACATGGAAATACCAGTTCACTGATCTATTTATCATTCCTTCTTCAATAGTCTCCCAAGATGTATTATCTGGAAAACAGCCAGTTAATTGTACAGTGCTGTAACTACTGAAATCTAAATGAATATGAAATAAAATTCTCTTCGATTATGTTTCCTGCTCTGGGAGAATCCTGCTGTGGGCAGAATTTTAATGGTTCAGGTTCAAATTTATCTATGTTTCTAGATTAATGCATCCACTTCAGCCTCAGAAGTGCAATGCTGAACCTCAGTGACTGTGCTTCTCTTCCAGGTTGCTCCATTACAGACAAGCGTAGTCCAGAGTTTTATGAAAAGAGGCCAGGGGCCAGAAGAAATGGGCAACTAAATCTTCTTTCAGTAGATTTCTTCAGGCTCATCACTGTCACATCTAATAGTATGGAATGGCAAAGGCCAACTTAATAGCAAGGGGCAGCTAATTAGGAGAAAGGGTGTGTTGTGCCCCACAGGAAAGTATGAAATATGTTAGTTTTCTTAATGCCAGACCTCCTGGCATAATGACTCTCCACGTCTCCACCCCCCCCCCCGCCTCCAGAAAAAATGAGTGAGTCACTTTGTGCAGAGAAGGCAGGAGAGAGTATATTTGTAAGGTCACAAAAAAGAGTGTAAATTTAGAACTGTTGAATATGTACCTATTTTAAAACAACGACAAAATCAACCTCATGATTTTTGAAGCAAACATTACTATTTCTGATGCAGAGGACTGACTTGCAATTTTTTACAGACATCAGCTTAGTGAGGCAAAAGATGGGCAAATTTCAACTCCTCACTTGTCTAGTGTTCCAGGCAAGCAAGATTTGATAATAGCTGGCCTCTTTACCCGGAAATTATTCTTGCTTTGCCTTTTTCTTCTAAGCTCTCTGAGTGTCATGCTTTCCTGTGGTCTGCTGTTTCCTTTGCCTTTGCTTTCTTCAGTGGCAGCTATTAAATTTCTAATTTGACAAGATTTGCTTCAGTGTGATAGTATACCGTAATCAGCTCACCAAGAATTGCTAAGAACACACTCCTATATTAACTGTTGAAGTCTATAAACACCCTTTGATGCTTCCATGCTAAAAACGTGTTTTCAGTTGCTTATGATTTCACCAAACTGCTTTTGTTGGAGTTGACATGCTACAGGAGAGGTATACACATCCTGGTGAATTGTTTCTTGTGGAATTTTGGACCAAACCCCCAGCCATTTAATGACTAGAGTAGGATAAAATATGCTGTTATGAAACCAACGTTCAGAATCACACCTGAGCCACGCATCTATGATGTAAGCTGCACCAGACCGAACATAGTGACTTTACCTTCATCTCTGTTCTCATCAAACCTCCTGTTAGGGTGAATCAATAATGCAGTAAGTTGTCCTGTCTGTATTCAAAGATGTATTCACTTTTTTGGGTAAAGGCAGTGCCTCCGACCTGCAGTTTGATAAATGGGGTGCCCATTGCTGTCTCTTGGAAAAGCTGCCCATATTTAGTAAATTAATAAGCATGCTTTAAACCATAAGCTTAAGTTTAATCAAGATTTCTTAGGTTTTAGTGGGCAAGCTTGTCACTGACTGTAGAGAACTTGGATATCACCCTGAAACACAGCTCAGAAAATCCCATGAAACTGTTAATGCTACTTTGAGAGCCCAGTTTTGAATAATCTACAGTGAATAAGATAAGGGGTCACACACTGAACAATGAGAGAAAAGGAAGACAAATAGCTGCTCATTAAGTGAGCATCATCTATTCTGTGTGTTGAACGAGGCAAAGGTTAGGTAATAAAAAAAAAGGGATGTGAACATGTAATTAAGAACTGTATCAGAATGCATATGGACAAAAGGGCCAACATTACAGTTGTACATGCAACCCTGAGAAGCAGAGAACTGTGGTTTGTGTAGTAATTTTAATAATACTGTTCTAATGCAAGGGGGGAGTGTGTATATTTAAGCTGTGTGACAATGTTACATAAACCTAGTTAACATGCAATAGCACTATTACACAAGTGCTAAACATTTTATCTGCTGTGCTCCCATCTTATTTTTTTCCTGCTATGTGATGGGAAATATTAATATTGCATCATATCAAATGGAAATAATAACAAAAATAAAACCAAATACTTATGTCCCTACTACTCTGGACCCTCAGAGTGCTATTTCAGGTCTCCAATTTTCATCAAACTTGTAGGAAGTCATTTTTCTTCGAGGTTTCTCTCCCTCTTTCAAGCTTGGTTAAAAGTGACTAAAGTCCTTCAAAGTTGATCAGGAAGTGCTTACAGAAAGGGACAAGACTGACAGTAGGTGGTTTAGAATGGATGGGGGTTCCTGTGTAGCTGCTGGCTCTCTGGGATTGGTTTTTTCTGACTATGCTTAACTGTGTTCATCCCCTACCTTCCCTAGAACTGGAAGCAAGGATGCAGATCTAGCTCATCCTCAAGGAGAGACACCCGATAGCAGCTTGGCTGAAGTGGTGGCTCTCTGGTTTTCCAGCTCTGCTAGTCTCCATTGGCCATAATGGGAGGGTTAGACATCTAGCTCACATGTAGACATTAAATTGAGCTATCTTCAATCTCAGGATAAATCCCACCCCCACAGTCACAGGGTTCCTGCCTTCTGTGGCTTGAGGTATTATCTTTGGAACTAAGAACCAAAAATTTACTTTCCAAACAGGTTTAAATTGCTGTATTTTTTCTTCCCATCTGTGATATTCTCAGTAGTTTCTTTGGCAAGAGGTATTTTCTTTTAAGCAAATGTCTCTTATTTCTACACCTTGTACCGTAGTACTTCAGAACAACAACAAAAAAAGAATCTGAAGAATGTGTGATATGATAATGGATGGCTTTTCATTATGTACCTCACATCATCAGTGAATATCCTTTAGTTTCAGGGAGAAAACAGAAGCTTAGTATAGTTTTTATCTTATGAGGAGTATTACCCAACCCCCAGCCCTAATTTTTATTTTTTTTTATTTTTTTCCTGACTCCAGAAATGGCTTTATTGCTTTAGGCACTCCTGCCCAATTGCTAGGTGGTCATTAAATAACAGTAGAATATCAAATATCAAAAACTGTTTGCGAGACATGCATTAAAGTGCAGGGCCCTTGTGATTTTTTGAGAGAAATAATAATTTAAAAAAATGTATTCATGGTGAGATTTTTAGTAAGATTTTTAAACCTACCCTGGCTGTTCTGAGTCTTTAATCTATATCCTTCATGTGTACAGTTTTTACAAACTCCTTTTGTTTTAATTATTTGGAGTTGTTTCTTCAACAAGAGAAAGAATGGTATGAACAGCATGGATCTTGTGACTAAAAAGAGTAGGAGCTTACCCTTTCAGCTGTGTGATCTGACTGCCTTTGTGTACAAACAAGAGCCTCTTCTTGATTTAAAGGCTCAGCTGCTCAGACAGTGTAGCGCAGGCTTGTCAAACATCTGAACTGCCCAGGTGAGTGCAAAATCATGCAATAAGGGTTAAAATAACATTTAGGGGAAAGAATTCTTGGGGGACAGATATGTGACTGCAAAATGTCTGATACGTTTTTTTATTATCTTTTTGAATTAATGGTATTTTATTACAGGACACATTATTGATGCTTTAAGATCTTTTCTTAAAATTGAGTCATAGCAATTAAATGGTCATGTAGCAGTGGGTGATGGAAAGCTAGGATCTACTTGTGAAAGCCCTGGTTTGTGTCACAGAAGTGGTAGCCTCTCGTAGAGAGTGCACTGCTCTTTGATCAGAAATATCACAGCTCAGGGACCATGAAAAAGGTGTTATCTTTGAGTGTCACTCTCAAACTGGCGTGTTTGTTGCATGCAGCATTTATTCTTCAGTTATGTACTTATGGCTTTCTTCTTCATGCTTTGGGAAAGAAGTGTGGTCACTGTTATTGAGCCAGTCACAGGTATGTAAGAGTAAGCATCAGAAGCAGTGAAGTTAAAATCTTCATGACACATCCCACTGGTTTAATCTCACTTCACCTGATGGTGTTCGCACACTGCCATACTTGTCTCTCCCCACCACTGCCAGCAGAGTGCTAGACTCTGCACTGCAGCATTTTCCATTTGCTTCTCCTGTTTTTTGGGGGGTTTTTTAAACACTTTGATAAAAGTGGGATTATTTCTTTTTCCCCAAGATACCTCAATGAGTAACAATAATTGAAATTCTGTGTAGTAAGTTTTAATGGTATCTCCCAGTGGGAACAATGCATTTTGTTTATATGGAGATATTTTCAATGGGATTAACCATCAAGAGATTAGCCCCTTTGGAGGTGTTGCCTACTCTATAAACTCTGAGAGATTAGATGCAAAAGCATTAAAATATGCTAATCATGCCACAAATGGCATATGTGTATGAATGTTTAATTCATAGAATCACAGAATGGTTTGGGTTGGAATGCACCTTAAAGATCATCCAGTTCCAACCCCCTTGCCATCAGCAGGGACACCTTCCACTAGACCAGGTTGCTCAAAGCCTCATCCAGCCTGGCCTTCAACACTTCCAGGGAGGGGACATCCTAACACCTAATCTAAACCTACCCTCTTCCAGTTTAAATCCATCACCCCTTGTTCTGTCACTACCTGCTTTTATAAAAAGTTATTCCCCAGCTTTCTTGTAGCCTCTTCAGGTA
>NW_010335361.1:0-4846 GCF_000700745.2 Antrostomus carolinensis
ATATATTATATATATCTAGTTTCATCACATCCATGTTTTCTGTGTGCAAATTCTACTGAAAACCTAATTCTGATTTGTGTTAAAATGTGGGGTTTTGGTGCTTTTTTTTTTTTTTAAAGAAGTACCCAGTCATGGTTTTATACAAACTTTGCAGTATGATATTTAAATGTTTCTCATGCAGTCTCATGCTCAGAAGCATAAAAAACCACTCCTCACAACTTCCGAAGATTTTACACTCAATTTAGAATGAAAAAGCGCTTCTCTTAAAAAATACTTAGAAATTATGACTGAACTGCACAAGATTATAACTTTTTTTTTATTATGGTTATCGATGATAAAATTATTTTTTAATGTGTAAACTGTTGAACATCACAAAAGTCTTGAAGGATTTACAGAGCAAAACTTTCCGTCTGATTTTTTGTTAATTCCCAAGACTACTTAAAACTGCATTAACATACACTTAGATTTTACAAATTAACAGACACAGTACTAAATGCCCAAAATGTTGCAATAAACTTACAATATGTGTTTTAAATATTTCATCCAAGTAATGTTAAAGGGACACTGTCAAACTCTTTACGACAAAAACTTGGTAATTCTTAACAAAAATAGTCAGAGGCAGTTTTTTTTTTTATACTTAAGACGTTAACATTTACCTAGTAGTGAATTTTTTTTTAATATAAAAATAATTTTTAGACCCTCAAAAACTACTTTCAACTAGATGATAGCAGCAGTTTACTGACACGCCCTGTTTTGGGCTGTGTTGATGTAAAGCTCACTTCTGAGTTAGGAAATTATTCCTTAGATTTTGGTCAAGGAAAAAAATAATAAATCAGGCAATTGCTGTTATGTACATATACTGAATAGACTTAAGCTTGGCTTAACAGGGCATTCTGACAGTGATCTGGACGTTTTAAGGATCTTGTGGGTGATACTGAGCACAGATTTAAACACAGATAATGGAGGGTATTTTTCCTCCTGATTTGCCATGTCTCTGAGCCTTCTCTTAGGAGCTCAGGTCTCACCATACAGTAAAATTGTATTTTAGCTCTGAAGAGAAGGACTTGGGAGTGGTGGTGAATGAGAAGCTGAACATGAGCCAGCAATGTGCGCTGGCAGCACAGAGGCCAATAACCGTGTCCTGGGCTGCACCCAGAGCAGCGTGGGCAGCAGGTGGAGGGAGGGGATTCTGCCCCTCTGCTCCGCTCTCCTGACACCCCACTGTGTCCAGTTCTGGAGGCAGCAACACAAGAGAGACATGGAGCAGCTGGAATGAGTCCAGAGGAGGCCACGAGGATGATGTGAGGGCTGGAGCAGCTCTGCTGTGACGACAGGCTGAGAGAGTTGGGGCTGTTCAGCCTGGAGAAGAGAAGGCTCCAGGGAGACCTTCTAGTGGCCTTCCAGTACCTGAAGGGACTCCAGGAAGGCTGGGGAGGGACTTTTCATAAGGGCAGTTAATGACAAAACAAGGGGAAATGGGTTTAAGCTGAAAGAGGGGAGGTTTAGATTAGATATTAGGAAGAAGTTCTTCACTGTGTGGGTGGTCAGACACTGGCACAGGTTGCCCAGAGAAGCTGTGGCTGCTCCTCCCTGGAAGTGTTCTTGGCCAGGCTGGATGAGGCTTTGAGCAACCTGGTCTAGTGGAAGGTGTCCCTGCTGCTGGCAGGGGGGTTGGAACTGGATGATCTCTAAGGTCCCTTCCAACCCAAACCATTCTATGATTCTATGAAAATCCAGCTACAGCGTTTCTAATACTGGAGCAAGTAAATAAACCTACAGTGGTGTAACACAAAATGCTAATTCCACGTGATCTCACTCTCCTAATGAACATTTGCAAAGGGCAGGCGCTCTGACAGAAGAGGTCTCTCTGCCTGCGTGATGGCACAGGGTTATTAGCAGTGTTCCCACAGCCTTCACAAAAACATAGAGTAAAAAAGACTGCAATGGGTTTTATTTCACAGAAGGCTCATTTGAAGAAATTAAAATTACTGTTGGGTAATTTCTGAGACCATGGCTTTATCTGGATAACTGTGTCTATGCTCAGTATTTCCTCAGCCATTCTGACTTTCCCATTTGCCACCTCAGCTCTGAATGTCCCTTGTGAACCCCTGGCTATCAAGAAAGGTGTCTGGACTGCTACGTAAATAGCAGCATGTGTGTGCAGGTGAAAAAGGAAAACCACACTGTGGAGTTTGTTCTGGGCCTCTTCACTGAAGGGCTTTTTAGCTTCTCAGGCTAATCTGAATTTCTTCTTCTGGCCAAACGAGGCCAAGATAAAAAGTTCTTGGTTTCATTTACAACAGAAGTCTACCCACTGATTAAATGATGCACTGATGTACTTGTATTTCTCCAAAAAACAGACTATGATCCAAGTGGTAACAGGTCTTCCAAGTGCTGCATTGCTACCCCTGTCCTGCCCACTGATAATTTAGCTTCAGCTTGGAGACAGGCACTGCTAAGAACTAGGCACGTCACAACCTATCAGTACAAATCCTGGTGAAAGATATATACAGACAAAAAAGGCAGTGATCTGTGAAAGGAGAAAAGCATTACATAAGATACTCTCTTTCACAATTTTTAGGCAGAGATGCTTTTTATTTCGCAACTTTTTTAATTTTTTCCACCAGAATTTATACCTATTAAGAAAGCTATCAACTTCTA
Source organism: Antrostomus carolinensis (assembly GCF_000700745.2). Taxonomy (NCBI): domain Eukaryota; kingdom Metazoa; phylum Chordata; class Aves; order Caprimulgiformes; family Caprimulgidae; genus Antrostomus; species Antrostomus carolinensis. The sequence continues at coordinate 2,662 of NW_010335361.1, forward strand.
CTCCCTCATACCTTAGGCAGAGCCCAAACTTTGGGCTCCCGTTGAGTATGATGAAGAAAAACTTCCCCATAAACTGAAAGCCAAACAAAAAAGTTGTTTAACTCCACTAAAATTTTGGAAAAAAACATTTGCACTCTTTTTAGGAAAGTATAGATGTCTATATACAAAAATAACATCAGACAGTGTCCTTTTAAAAAAGTTAAATATATATAGAGAGAGACTGTTAGAATAATTACACAAACTTTAACCATTTCAACAGCTTTTAAACATCACACATTCAATTTTCATAAGCAAGTTACAATGTCATTTAGCATTTCTCAGTGTATTCAGCTTTTTTTGGAATGGACTTAATGCACTTTACTTTTCATAAAAACCATACACACCAAACACTTCACAAGCAAACAGTTTGAATTACATTCACTTTGTGGTAACAAGTGCACTGGCTGTTTCATCCAGCACCTGCAGTAGGGCAAGATAATGTTAAATCCTCCATCCTTCCCTTACCACAGAGACTTTACAACTGAGTTACAATCCGATCACATAAAAATACTCTTAAACACAAATAAAACCTTTAAGCTTGTCACAGTCCAGTTCTCAAATTTACAGAAAAACTGTAAATAAAATGTATTTTATGAGCTTATCAGAAAACAAACAAACAAACAAATCAGGCAAGGGCTCAATCCACTACTCTTAACACAAACCTAGTGCTACGTCAACAAGGTTTGGGGCATGAATGTAAAACTTCTCATTTTGGCATATCTGCATCTGTCAGAATCATAACAAAAATAAAATGTACTTCAATCACAATACATGTGCAAAAGTGACCTGAAAAAAAATAGAAAGAAAAATGGTAGCTTTGGCTAAAGCTACAAGCTTACGTACTTTTTTTTATATATGTATATATATAAAAATAGGAATAAAGTAGGCAAAAATAGGGAGAATCTTTGCAGCTCATCTGTATCAATTTACCAGCTATTTACTAACACGCACTGCTTTTGCTTGTATCAACACTTTCACAAGCTGTTTTGGGTTTTCAGCAGGGAACAGATCACACAAAAGGCAGTCACTAGGAAGTGACTCTGGAATTGGTCACGCTGAGCGCTATGCTTGCAATGGATCTCATGGCACAAGTAGAAACCTTGTGACAAACTCCAGCTTGTGAAATGTAATTAGAAGCTAACCGATACAACCTTTCTGCCCCAAATATGTTGAAATGCCCAGGCAGTACCTTCTCCACCAGACCTCTGTCCACTAACTCCATGAGGCGCTGGCAGCTCGCAACGTAGTCGCTTATTCTGCTGTAGGGAAGCCAGTCGATCATGGATCCGTTGTACACCACGTCTCCGCTGAATAAAATCTTATGGTCTTTGTCGTGTAAGCAAATACTGCCTCTGGAATGACCAGGCATGTGCATGACGGTAAGCTGTCGGTCTCCAAGGCTGATCACATCCCCTGCAAACAAATGTGTTAGAGGGAAAAACATAAGCATTTATTGCTGTATATTAAACAGCACAAAAGAGTACAACCTACCCATGTGCTAAGAGCTTCTACATCATATCTATCCACAACAAAGGGAGCAGGATGTTTATTTTCTTGGTGAGTGCCAAAGAGCCCATCTGAGATACACCTGACAAAAGGGTATTTTCCAATGACAGATAACACAGGCTTGGCCCTATAAACTGAATCCATTCCCACCCTAATAAACTAAACAACGTGAAAAGAAATGTGACAGAGAAAATAAAACAGGAAACAAACAGGACACATCTAAGCTGAGTCTCCTTTGAAAGTTTACAAAGTATGTCACAATTTATTATAATTTTATCCTCACTTAATTCACCCAGAACTACACTGCTGTTCCTCTTGAAAGGCAAAACAACAGAACCTAAATTGCTGGAGGAGAACCGAGACTGGCATCCACACGCTTTCTTCATCTCATTTAATCAGATACCTAAAAATAGAACTTTCTTAACATAGGTTTTGGGGGTTTTTTTGCCAGCATAAATGTGAATGCCTTTTCATTGTACTCACCACTGAACTGGTACCTTCAGCAGACAGTCAGTCTAGGGATGGAGAACAGGCCAAGTAAGCCTGATGTTGATTTTAAACTGTAACGCCAGCTTAATGATAAATGCACAAAACCCGTTAATCTACAGGTTGTAAATATGTGAACTTTAGGGCTGTGTAG
>NW_010335361.1:4885-7497 GCF_000700745.2 Antrostomus carolinensis
ACAACTACATGAAACAGTTCTAAAAGAAATAACATCCACTACCATCATAAAACTGTAACGTGCATTTCAAGTTCCAAGGAGAAGAAGAAAAATTTACCAAACCTGTACTGTTTTAGAAATCTGAAAGTTACAGATCTGTCTCACACCAGAGACAGGCATGTCACAAATTTACTGAAGACGGAGCAAGCCTAAAGGTACTCGACTCTTGAAAGGCAGAGCTTTTGTGACCGACCTTTGGTACTCAACTGAAAAAGATTCTCTTTCAGGGAAACGTTGGGATGACTTGTCAGGAGAAAGGAAAAAAGTTGACTATTGAGAAGATTGTGCAGAAAATGCCTGTAACGGTGAATGAAACAACAGTGGAGGTGGTGAAGTTAATAGAGGAAGGAGTTTCAGTGGGTTTCAAACTGCTCCTGGCACTGCGAAGAGTACAAAGAAGAATGTGGCATCCAAAATTTAAAGAAAAGAAAGAATTTAAAGAAAGAAAGAATTTAAAGAAAGAAAAAATTTAAAGAAAGAAAAAAATTAAAGAAAGAAAAAAATTAAAGAAAGAAAAAAATTAAAGAAAGAAAAAAATTAAAGAAAGAAAAAAAAAAGGACTGGGACAGCTGAAAGAAACTGAGTCTTAGAAGATACAAGTGACTAGGAAAACTGTAAATGGTAAGGCAAAATACAAGTAAATGCAGTTTTAGCTACAATAGTCAAAATGAACGGTGCTTGAAAGATCTGGTAAGATGAAGATAATGCAAAAACTAAACAAACGAAGCTGGCAACGTACAAGTTAAAAGTTGCTGCTTTGGACTATAACAGAATATTGCCCCTACCACATTCTGTGTTTTCAGCACTACTGGATATCCTCAGCCCACAGCAATGACACATGCACTGAGAGGACGTGCCACTTCCACACAGTATGTCTCAATGAATGTTTCATCTGAGAAACTCTGATATTGCTTTCACAGCGAGTGTCCTTGTCATTTTACAAGATTTTTTAAATAATCCCTCCCTTTTAAAGAAATAAACAACTTAAACTTTTGTTGACTATAGTTAAACGTCACATCAGGGAACGGGCTGGGCTTGGTCAGTGGGTGGTGAGCAATAGCACTGGGTATCACTCATTTGCATATTTTATTACTGTTATTGTTATTATTTTAATATAATTATTATTTAGGTATTATTTTATTTCACTGATTATATTGTTCTTTTCTCACCTTACGAGTTTCCTTACCCTTGCCCCCCAATTCTCTCCTCTGTTCCCTGGGGTGGGGGAACTGAGCGAGCGGATATGTTTTGCTGCTAGCCCAGTGCCAGCCTAGTGCCAGCCCAGTAAAACCACCACATACATTTAGGTGAATTCTGTAAAATAAACCCTACATTCTCCACAGCACATATTTCAATAAATTGCTTCATTCTTTACCCTGCTATGCCATGAGAATTTATAAATAATAAGGGTCACCAGATACCAGAACGGATTGACTGGTGACATACTGTGAGATGCTCGAGGCTGAACCTGGGGTGCTCAATTAGTCAGTCACTCCAATTACTGACAGTGATTCCCATGCTAAGGAAAAAAATCCTGCATCAACAGGCAGACAGATTAGACAAGCACAGGGGATTTTAGTTTCTCAGTTCCCCTCAATACTTTCAGAACTGGTAGAAACAACAATTTAACCGACTATGTATCTTTTTTTCTGAGTGGTGAGTGGAGTGGGTTGCAGAGACTGCAGATAAGTGAAAATACACCCGTTCAACAAGAGGAGCTGCCTAAAGCAGTGCGAGAAGTTATTCTGCCACACGAGATTCCCAATAATTAAAATTTTTAAAAGAACAGGACAAAGTAAGCAAATTTAAAAAAAAAAAGAAAAAAGAAAAAAAGAAGTTCAAGGATCCCGAACCTTCTCTGAACTGTGCAGTTTCCAAACTTTTCTCCAAAAAACTGTGTTTGTCACTCATAGCTTCTTTGTCCTTCAGATTTTTTTGTCCTTTTATCTTTGTAGCTACTTTGGGGTACTGATAAAAAGCCGAAATCAGGGAGGTGCAAGGCAAAAGCATCAAAGGACTCCAGCATGTCAGCAAGCTAACTGCTGATAAAAGGAGCTTGTTTCTAACTAAAACATTCACCAAGGAAATAAAAGAAAAGTAGCCTGCAAAAACTACATTTACAGGCACATCTCACCACCTTCACTGTTACGCCAACCTCCCCCTCAGGACTGCAGGACCCACGGGTTGGCAAGGAAAGCAAAATGCTGAGAAACACATTTTTTTGCCGGGGAAGATGTCAAGAAATGGGACTCAAGAAGCCTGCCTGAAGCAACGTGCTACTGCTCGTCCCCCAAGGATCCTCCCATAAGGATCAACCCAAGACCCCAGCCCAGAAATCCCGTGTGCTGTTAACCAGTAACTGCAAGGCCACGGCATTGTACCTGCTTAGTGGGAACGAGCCTGTCCCAGACTCGCTGCTGTACCTGTATCATCACATCTTCCTTTAAAAAGAAATTCACAGAATCATAAGAATCACAGGATGTTGTGAGTTGGACCCACATGGACCATCCAGTCCAACTCCTGTCCCTGCACAGGACAAGCCCAGCATTCACACCATGTCCCTCAGGGCCTTG
>NW_010335361.1:7597-7964 GCF_000700745.2 Antrostomus carolinensis
TGCCCCCCCCCCCCCCCCCCTGCCACATCTCCCTGCCATTTCCTCTGCTCCTGGCATTCGTTGGTGGCCAGAGAGAAGAGATCAGCACCTGCCCCTCCTCTGCCCCTTGGGAGGAAGTTCTAGACCCCCAGGAGATCTCCTCTCAGTCTCCTCTTCTCCAGGCTGAACAACCCAAGTGCCTTCAGCCTCTCCTCACACCCTTCCCCTCTAAACCCTTCCCCAATGTTGTGAATTCTATAATTTTATTATTACTATTTTTAATGGCTTCAGCTCAGGCATTACCACCAATATTAATTAAAAGGGGAAGAAGGGGGAAGCTCGGCCGGGGTGGGGGGGGGCCTTACCCTCCTGCAGCAGGCGGGTGGGC
>NW_010335362.1:0-2619 GCF_000700745.2 Antrostomus carolinensis
TTCCCCTACACTGCTCTCTAATAGATCATTTGTATCATTCATATTCATAGCAAATAAGTTAAGGTAACTGCCAAGTCTGGTTCATCCATCTGACTACTACCCCTTGCTGCTCTTCCATGTGGGAAATGATGATATCAAGAGCAACCTGGGAACTATCAAAAGGGATTTCAGAGCCCTAGGAGCGGTGGTCAAGGGCCTTGGGGCACAGGTTGTTTTCTCCTTGATCCTACTGGTTACGGTTGCAGATGAGAAGAGGAGTAGGTGTGTTCTCCAAGTAAACAACTGGCTGCACCACTGGTGCTGGCAACAGGGTTTTGGTTTCTGTGATCATGGGACCCAGTTTGATGATCCACAGCTGCTTGGGAGTGATGGGATCCACCTCACCAACAGGGGTACACGTGCCTTTGCCAACAAACTGGTCAACCTCATGAGGAGAGCTTTAAACTAGGAAGGAAGGGGGTAGGGGGGAATTATGGAAATTATGGAGATTAACCAAACAATAAAATGAAACTCAAGGGGGTACAGCCGCAGCAAGTGAATGCAGCCAAGTAAGTGCCTGCAGAACCTGTCCATGGGGTAACCTCATTCACCCCTCCTATAAAATTGGCATGCTCTAATTCCTCTCTGAAGTGCCTGTACACCAGTGCACGCAGCATGGGAAATAAATAGGAAGAGTTAGAGATCCGTATGCAGACACAGGGCTTTGATATTATTGGAATTACTGAAACGTGGTGGGACAGCGCACACAACTGGAACGTTGTCATAAATGGCTACAATTTTTTAGGAGAGACAGACCAGGAAGGTGAGGTGGTGGAGTTGCCCTTTACATAAGAGAACACCTGGTATGTATGGAGCTGCTCCTCGGGGTGAATGATGAGAGGGTTGAGTGCTTATGGATAAGGATTAGAGGTCAGACTAACATGGGTGACATAGTAGTGGGTGTTTGCTACAGGCCACGTGATCAGGAGGAGGAAAAGGATGAGGCCTTTTACAGTCAGATGAAAGTAGCCTCACAGTCACAGGCCCTGGTGCTTGTGGGTGACTTCAACTACCCCAACATTCTCTGGAGGAATAACTTTCCTCGCAAATGATAACTTTCTCTCGCAAATGCTTGAAGAGCCAACAAGGAAGGGAGTGCTGCTGGACCTTGTCCTGTCAAATAATGAAAGAGCAGTTGGGGATGTAAAGGTTGGGGGCAGCCTTGGCTGTAGTAACCATGAGATTGTGGAGTTCAGGATCCTGCTAGGAGGAAACAGGGCAGTAAGTAAGACTGCAACCCTGAACTTCAGACGAGCTAACTTTGGCCTCTTCAGGGACTTTCTTGGAAGAATCCTGTGGGATCAGACCCTTAAAGGAAGAAGGGTGTAAGAGAGCTGGTTAATATTAAAACATCACTTCCTTCAGGCTCAAGAACAATGCATCCCTGTGTGCAAGAAGTCGAGCAAAAGTGGGAGAAGACAGGCATGGATGAACAAGGTGCTCCTAGCAAAACTCAAACAGAAGCAGGAGGTGTACAAGAGGTGGAAGCGAGGACAGACCACTTGGGAAGAATATAAGGGCATCACCAAAGCATGCAGAAATGTGACAAGGAAGGCCAAGGCTCAATTGGAACTAAATCTGGCAAGGGAGGTCAGAGACAATAAGAAGGACTTCTTCAAATGCATCATTCCTTCAAAAGGAAGGCCAAGGAAAATGTAGGGGCACTACTGAATGGGCAGGGTACCTGGTAACAGAGGATGCAGAGCAGGCAGAGTTACTGAATGCCTTCTTTGCTTCATTCTTCACTGCCAAGGCCACCCCTCAGGAATCCCTGTCCCAAGAAACCAGTGAGAGAGTCTGGAAAAAGGAAGACTTTTCCTTGGTCGATGGGTATTGGGTTAGAGATGGACTATGCAACCTTAACACCCACAAGTTCACGGGCCCTGATGGGATGCACCTACGTGTGCTGAGGGTCATTGCTAGGCCACGCTTGATCATCTATGAGAGGCCATGGCAATCAGGAGAGGTTCCTGAAGACTGGAAGAAGGCAAATGTCAGCCCTGCCTTCAAGAAGGGTAAAAGGGAGGACCCAGGGAACTACAGGCCAGTCAGCCTTACTTCAGTCCCTGGAAAGGTAATGGAACAGCTCATCCTGGAGGCCATCTCTAAGCACGTGAAAGACAATAAGGTCAACAAGGGTAGTCAGCATGGATTCACCAAAGGGTGAATCAATTCAATCATGCATTGCCTTCTATGACTGATTGCCTTCTGTGACAGGACAATTGGCTGGATAGATGAGGGGAGGGCAGTGGATGTTGTATACTTGGACTTGAGAAAGGCTTTTGACACTGTCTTCTATGGTATCCTCATTGGCAAACTCAAAAAGTGTGGACTTGATGATTGGACATTGGGTTGGATTGAGAACTGGCTGAATGGCAGAGCTCAGAGGGTTGTCACTGGTGGTGGTGTGGAATCAAGTTGCAGGCTTGTATCTAGTGGGGCCCCCCCTGGGTCCAGTGTTGTTCAACCCATTCATCAATGATGTAGATGAAGGAACAAAGTGCCTCCTCAGCAAATTTTCTGATGATACTAAACTAGGAGGAGTGCTGGATATGCCAGGTGGCTGCACTGCCATTCAGA
>NW_010335363.1:0-7427 GCF_000700745.2 Antrostomus carolinensis
TATTTTTCTCCCCCCTGTCCAGTTGAGGGGGAAGAGTGATAAGAGTGGGTTTTAGTGGGCATCTGGCACCCAGTCAGGGTCAACCCACCGCTTATACTCTCAGGTTATTTTTCCAAAGAGCGGAGATACTTCTGCTCTGGAACTATACAACCACTGTGACAGCTCTTACACCTTATCAATTCTTTGTTCTTTCTGAAGTACAAAATGCAAAACCAACTCTTAGTGAGCCTACATCAAAGGAATGCCCAAACAGCATTCTCATCTCTATTTACAAACCCAGCCCTTGGTGCTGTCTCCTGTACTGCCATATCAAATACAACTCCTTTCTGGTAAGTAATGGGATTAGCCCAGATGATTTATTTAATCTTTCCTCTCATGCCTTGAGTTTCATGAGATCACATGTTAAGATTCTTTACAATACAACACCTTAGTGTCTCTCCAGCATGGCCCACAACAGTTAGAAATACAGGAGTATCACAGGAAATGCTATGAGAAGCAGAAATATTTAATTTGGAAAGAGATTATAAACTTGAGCAGTGGCCCATTTCACAGGCTGTTTGTTGTACAGAGCCAAGACAAAACTATGCCTTAAGGAGCTTGAAAGGCAAAAAGGCTGTTCTAGTTGAAGATTTAACTTCTTACACAGCATGAAAAAGACTTTGAATGTACAGAACCAATTCTGGGATGGCAGGGGAAACTAGCAAACATTATTTTCTACTTGTGTATTAAAATAAGAATGCACACAGCAACACTGAAAATCACTCAGTTATACAGCCATCAGATAAATACAGCCATCAGATAAAATCTGGTATATGAATAAATTGCTAAATTCTCAGCAGGGTGCAGCAGAAAGGAGAAAAGGCAGAAATCAGCCTTCTAAAAAATGCTATACAAAACTCTACAGAGGAGTTACATCACTGGTTCTCACAGAAAGCATGGGTTAGTTTTTGTTTCACACATTCATATTAGTACATTTTTATCCACTTTTTTTTAATCTCCATTCTGCTAAATTTTTCAAGCAGTTTGGAGTTATGTCTATGAAACTCATATTTCTTTCCCCAAGCTCCACCACTAAGCTACATTTTGGGCAGACCAAAAATCACAGACTTACCTTGCTTAGCCCTAAGTATGTCACCATGGACATAACAGGTGCTGCCAATGCAAAGACCAGCAAGTGTTTTCTAATTCGATTCCGTTCCAGCCCAGCGTGCATCAGGAAAGAAACCAGGCCAAAGGCAGCTGGTGCCTGCAAAAAAACATTATTCATTGGTAATACAATACTTTCTAAAATCCCCTGAAATCTGAGATAAAGTTGAAATATGACTTACTACACTGAAATGCACCAAACTGGAAGAAAATCAGGGAGAGCACTAGTGTATTGCAGTTAACCAAAATCAATAGAATTCTGCAAATTACCCTACCTTAATAACAGTACCTAGCAGAAATCCATGTTCTGGCTATCAAGTACACCTATTTGTGTAATCATTATAAGTATTAAAATGTTAATTCTGACCTGAGTCATTGCTATAATCCCTAAGTCTCCATTAACTTATGTAATTTCTTTTTTCATCCTGATACTTAGATGGACAGTTTCTTTATCTACAGTAGAAAAATTCTACAATTAACATGGAGAGGGAAAAAATTCCCAAAGAAAGATAACTGTCAGCCTCCTCGTGAACAAAGACTTAAGAGCTCTTTTCATTAATTCATCATTCACTTTCATTTCTGGTCCCACAGGGAACCAAACAAATACTTCCTTCTGCTGGCATCCAGTTTCATATTGACAAGGCATAACTGTCCTACTATTCATGAAATTTACTATATTTTTGCTTGCTTAAAGACAACAGCAGTCCACTTTGACATTTTTGAGATAAAACTAAAATATACTGAGCAATTTTTATATACAGAATCTTTTTTTTTTTTTTTTTTAAACCTAGAAGGAAACCATTAGTGAAGGAAAAAAAAAGATAGGGACAAAAGCAATCAGGATCAGAAGACTAGAAAAATTAAAAAAAAAGACACCAGGGAATAAATAAATTTATCTTTCAATACCAAATATTTATTGATAATATTTCATAGGAGAAATTTTCCTCTTCTAAAATTGTACAATTTCAGAAGTCAGTTAATTTGAATATTAAGAATAATAAAAAGCAAGTTTCACTGGGCAACAGCCACAAACTAAGCTTCACAGCAAGATGCAACATTGACATTGCAACCTTTGAAGAGGGTTATGTAAACCACAATTTATTGTATGAACAGTGAAGAAAAGACATACTAGATCTGGATTTCTTAACATTCTGAACATGCAATTATGCAAGCAAGATTTTGGGTGAAGGTATGACTAATTACTGTAATACATGTATGTGCTACCCTTAAGTCAAATATGCATCTGCACACGTATGTTTAGAACTTATATAGCTAATAGATAGCTTTGCACAAACATTAAGGAAAAAAGATCTTCCCATCTTCAATAGCCATTGTTTGCTTGTTACCATAAGAAAAACATTTACAATTTTTTCCTGCAGAAGTACCATGACTGATGTTGAAGCTACTACAATAACAGAGGTAACCAAAAGTTGCAATTTAGCACTCTGATATTAAGCGGTTTCAAAAAACTAACCCTTTAAGCACTAAAACCCTTGATAACAAATACCCTTTCAATTTTCTTAAGACCATCAGAGAACCAAAAAGCAGTTGTAATGATCCGAAAACTGCTTTTCCTCCTTGAATATACTAGCAGATACTTCTGTGCTTCACCCTCTACAACTTCTCTGAATACATCTCTTACAGCAGCAAGAATTTTGAGGGGTTTTGTTTGTTTTTAAAACAAAAAAAACCCCACAACACCACACTAGCTTTAAAAAAAAAAAAAAAAAAAAAAATAAAGCCAGTTTGAAGCTGTCACATTTCTTCATGAGCTAGCCTTCTCTCTCTGCTTTGGGAGACTTTTCCCAACCACTGCAACCAAGGTAGGTAGTAGGCAGTTAGAATTCTCTCTCATTTGTAACCCCATTCAGACTCAGCATCCATCATTTGCTCTTCTAGCACACATCATACCAGTGCTTTTTGGTCCTTAATCTGTTCATCTGAATGGCATTATACATTTCCAGATTACATCACTAAGGAACCTTAAGATCTTTAGTAATTTCTGTACCCTTTAACAGTCTTTTAAACAACAAGTAAGATTTTTTGGATGACTTACCTTGTGCAACATAATTGCAACAAACACTATCAACTGGACACTAGTTTGAGAAGTCGAAGCTGCTGCACCCAATGCAACACCATCAGCTGAAACAGGAATGCAAATTCATGGATTATTCCTCCACATCAGTTTCAGCTTTCCTACTCCCTCAATGGCTGACAGTACAAAACATGCTCATTTGAGAAGTCAAGTTACTCAAAATGCCACTATAACAATACCAAGCCTCCCCTTTGTTCCTTAAGCCACAACAATTCAGACAACCCTCAACAGGAGCCGTCTCATTTCCCAAGACCATAAAACATATCTAAGCATTAAAAGAATTTTAATTTTTACCCTTTAAAGGAATTTGACAATATAAATACTATAGTAAATACTATTTTTTTACCATTTAACAAATATATTGTCTAAATGAAACAGGAAATGGATACTATGTTAACCCTTAATATATAGACACTTGTTTAGTGAAGAAATATCTTTTTGATCAACATGGTATGACTTATCTGGATAATAACTTTCAGAAAGGAGAGATTAAAAAACATCATATTTATACTACAAATATATATAGTGAAAAAATACAACATTAATATGGGTTGACTGCAACACTTTCTCAGTCCTCACAAGTCAGCCCAAATGTATTTCAGTCAAGTCTCTGCACTCCATCCAATAATACCTTTTTTCCACAAGATATTTTTTTAAACTGAATATTTTTTTTAAAAAAAAACACAGGTCAACTGACAAGCAATTCCTGAGGTGCTTCATAGTACTTATCAAATGTGATAAGTGTATATTGAAATTTAGCAGCTAAAGCAGCCAGGAAAAAAAAAAAATTAAAGAGGCACAAAAATTAAAAAGGCCACTTTTCAGATGGCAAAAATAAAAGGAGTGAAAAACTCCATGGAAGATTCTGAGCACTGGAGATATGTTTTCCCAGCAAGTTTCAGGGAAGACCCTTAGTTCTCCTCCCCACCCTGCTGCCTTTTTTTAAAAAAAAAAAAAAAAAAAAAAGCCACCTTCAAAACCAAACCCAAGTGTTTCTATCACATCTAAAGATGAGTCACCCAGCGAGAGTCCTTGTCAAGTGCTAACAATAGGTCCCACATTACCTGCTGCATGGACTACTAGCCCCAGCGTTGTGGTGATTTTGGAGTTGCCTGATCTTGCAGCTTCTGGATCTGAAATGGTCATGAGGAAAGTTAGGATAAAGAGAACAAATACATAAATTATGCTGGAAGAAAAATTGTATCACTGCACATGTCTCTACCAGCTGCCTAGGCAGTTATATTCAAAACTATCAGCTTTTGTATTTCTGCGTTAGATTTACTGTAAAATAGTCTGATACCTAATACCTTCAAATCACCTGTAGTTTTGCTGACAAATAAGTGACGAAATCCTAGACAATTCTTTGCAATTGACAGCATCACTGATACAAGCAGAAGCAGCTGTTTTTCTTAACCTCCTGAAACCAAATGTTAAAGTTCTGCACTACCAAGGCAAAGAAAAGTTAGTTTTGCATCCTTGGAATCCAGAGCTGCTCCAAGAGTCAGGATGATATTTCCCCACTTAGCCCAATGTTGGTATTTTCCTTCGGGTGACAGTGTGGGCAGTCTCTGTTGCACTGATTCTCTGGCAATTCCTAGTAAGCAATAAATTATATTTATCAGGGCAGCAGTGGCAAAGATTTCCTTCCAACATTATATGCTACAGAGGAGAAATGCAGTCAGTTCCACTTGAGATCCAGTGCTTTGACTGCAATTGTTTGACAACTGTTCTGAGGGCATTTGCAGGTTAGCTCATCATACAGCACAACAGGGCAATATCCACCACCATGCAACTGGTGGCAAAACTGTTATGAAGAATCACTGCAATGAATAGGGGAGGTAAGTCCTACACCAGCACAGAAACATATTATTCAACTGTTTAAGTCCAAACAGGTGAACAGCTGTTATTTAATTATACTAGTGGACAGCAAGCTGACTGCAAGCACACTTACACAACTACTTTAATAAGCCTGCAGTGCTGCCAGAACAGCAAGTCCAGTCTCTCTCTTATGCCCAGGCACCCCACGTAGTTGCCCAGTAAGTCAGATCAGTGAAGTGAGCTGGCTAAAAACTAATGTATTCTCTTCAGTCAGATTGATCTTCTGACTCAAGGGGAGTCTATTTGAGCAATTAATTGCATAAGCTGCATTTGGATGACTGCCATGGTATACTCATGTCAAATAGAAGGAGATATTCACAAAGAACATGTCCTTTAAATTTTTTTTGATTTATGAGAACTAAACACATTCAAAGAGAGTTCACATTTGATTTCATACCTTTGTTTGTCAGTTTTAAAAAACATTACAAAACCACTACTACATTTCCTGTGACAGAGTTACAGACTAGATAAAACTTTACTTAATATCCTATTTTATAGTGTGCATCCCTCCCACAGATCACAGTCACTTTTCTCCTGGTATTTGCTCTGATCAGAGACATAGGAAAGGGTCATAACCTGTACAAACCAAGGATTCTCCTGGCAGTTGCTCACTTGCATCCCCATGTCATCCTCACTGCCACTGTTTCTTTTGAGAAGCTCTGAAAATCAGCTAGGCATGGCTGTGGCTCCATTTACACTTCTCCCGGAGCACAGGCCCCTGCACTGGCCTCCCATCTATCCCACCACACTAATCCCATACAAGCGTTTGTGCAGCTGCACTGGGAACTGCCAAGGATCCAAACAAAACATATCCCCTCTCCACTGTGTGTGTGTTTTACTTTTCCTTCAAGATCAATTCCTTAATTTTTTGAGGGCCAAATACCACCATCAGAGATCATGTGGGAGAAAATGAGCAACGAAAGGCAATAAAATACTTTTTCAGATAACAGAACAACTTTGGTGCATTTCAAGCTACAGTTTGAGCATAAAGACACAGGCAGAAAACAAAGCAATTGCAGGCATTTTGATAGTCTTGCGATGAAGTTGAGAAATCTATGGACTAAACAGGATGTATTTTGAAGTAAGTGAGGCTCTAGATTAGTGTTGAAGTCCAGCTGTGCAGTTACAGTAAAGGACCAGAGCTTACATCTAGTCATTTGTGCAGTCTTACTTAAGATAACTTTTTGTTCTTTGCAAATTTTACCTACATGTATGACAATTAAGTAGGAAAAGCGACCTAAGATACAACTAACCTGAAGTTTTTTGGAAAGCCAAATAAGTCCCCTATGGATGATACTGTAAAACAGGCAAGCGTCAAGCCACCCTCCACTCCCACACCATATATGCTCATACAGCTACTTCATATTAGTGAAGCAAGCTCTCAAATTATGCTGAATTCCAGGACAGGTTTCCAGCACAAACATTTCAGACAGAGCTTGCTTTATGTTTGTAAAGCACCTACTGAAACTCTGGACGTGACTGGTCAAATTAAATCCCAGTAGCATTCAAAAAAATTGCAACTTGCTAATTAGTCTTAATTGAAGTGAATCTTTACTTACCATCCGTAGAGTGCACATGAGAGCTGCCTATCTGGTCCACCAACAGCATGAAGACAAAGCCAAGGACAAGGGACACACCAATGTAGGCATGCAACCTGGAATGGTCATGGCCATACTCATGTACGACTGGGATTTCTGCTACCTTCTCAGACTCAATCACACGCTGCATCTCGCTTGCTGGGTGATGCTTCCCTGTGGCAGGCAAGCAAACAGATTAGGAGACAGGGGACTAAACATGGCACAGTCACTTTTTAACCCCTTTGCTGAAAGCATTCCTCATGCTTTCTTGGACAATACACAAAAGTCCTCATTTAAGGTCAACCTTACACCATATACTTAGGGAAGCACACATTTGTCTGGTTGCTCTCTCCCCATACATCTTCAGCATGGAAAAGGAAAGAAAGCATTAATACTTGGTAAGCTAGGCTACTTTGTTTAAATGCTGCATTTTGCATACAAATTGATAAAAATTGCTGAATAATTCCTTTTTAAATTGAAGTTGCCAGTTTTGTCAGTACTTGGAGATACTGTCAAGTGGTTAAGTCATAATCTTCAATTAAGTGAGAAAATATGGGATGAGGAGATCAAACAGGTTCCCTCCACCAAGAGATCTAATGCAATCTTTAAGATGAACTTTCTGTTTTAAAGCATCAGTCTCTAGTTAAACAAGGTAGTCCACTGACATGGACTAGAACAGCGGCTCAGTCAGCACAGTGTCCTACAAATGTCAGTACCACCCTAGAAACCCA
>NW_010335363.1:7459-18534 GCF_000700745.2 Antrostomus carolinensis
TACACAAGCTTTAATTCCATGCCCGCTCTAAGACATTTACTTTCTCACTGAGTGACCCTGAAATTAGGTGAGCTCAGAACAACTAAAATCTAAGAAGGGGAAAGACAACGGCTGGACACGTTTTTAGTTGAGTTTCCATGGTATAAAATGCTTTATTTGGTGCACAGATCATAATTTAAAAACATTTCAAGTATTTCATAGGTCAGTAAGTGACAACTGTCTCTACCTACCTCTGTAGGTAGAGAAAGCAGAGATGTAATATAACTTTACCAACTTTTACAGGTTGCCATTTGCCCAGCACGTGTGATCTTTATCACAAGCAAATACCACATACAAAATTCCCACCAATTTCAACAGAAACTACATCAGTCTTACTCTGAATTTATACAGGCTTAAAGGGAAAAGGAAGAAGGTTTTTCCAGCACATACATTTAACATTTCCAGTTTGGCCTAGTGGCTCCCAAGACATATCCATGATATACTCCAATCTTTCTCAGGACCACATGAAATTACTGCTTCTCCAATCCCTTCTGACACAGGGGGCAAACAATGGCCAGAAATACATTGCTTCTTCAGTATTAGCCACCAAAGATTGCTAAGAATTGCCTTAGGACATTTATGCGAAAGAGATTTAATAAAGCTAATTTTT
The DNA here is from genome assembly GCF_000700745.2 of Antrostomus carolinensis. Classification (NCBI taxonomy): domain Eukaryota; kingdom Metazoa; phylum Chordata; class Aves; order Caprimulgiformes; family Caprimulgidae; genus Antrostomus; species Antrostomus carolinensis. The sequence continues at coordinate 8,109 of NW_010335363.1, forward strand.
AGCAAAATTCTAGGCATTGTTTCCAGCTGATGTAAGTAAAGAATCACATCTAAGCCTCTTCTGCCAACAGCATACAGAAATACATTGTTAGAAAGGTACAAACACCAGGAATAGGGAATTTTGAATTAAGCTCCCAATTACCATATAGAGCACAGTAAACATCTGACCTCTTGGTTTCAGACTCTGAATCATAAAATCTTCCTCTTTTTATACTTCCCCTTATGAGCCCTGGCAGAGACAAGACATTAGGCTAGAAAGCCCTTTGGCTGATACAGAAGAGGCATTTAATGCTCCTTGATGTACTTGTTATTATAAATAGTTGTACTTCCACAGCAGATAAGGCTCTTTACACACAGTAAGTATTACTCAAATGATTCCAACGGGAGAACAGACACAGTAAATTTACTTCCACATCTGATACCTCAAGCTAAGTCAGATGTTTGAGAGGCATGCTATACTACAAGGCCCTGAACTACCTACCACTCACTATAAGTTACTGCCTCCATTCCAGAACAGGGCCAATGCTTACAACCATGTTTGGCGGGTTCAGTTAATATTTGTAAATCTCTTTAATGTGCTACTGAGAAAATGTTTATTCTTGTATGTTTCTCTGCTAGACCAAATGATAGTATCACAATCTCTAAATGTAATTATTTTTGTAAAGTCTACTGTCTTTCCCCTACACTTAGAGCACAGTTACTCACACAAGCAACCTTCCTGTATTTACATAGGAACTCAAGATAAATTTTTGAATAAGAAAAAAAAACAGAGAAACCATTTGCAAAGCTCCAGTGCCCTAGAGAACATATGCATCACAGTGTAATAACCCCAGATACCAGTACATGCTGGGGACCAACAATCAGAAAAGCAGCTTTGCAGAAAAGGACGTAGAGTCCTTGTAGATACAAAGGTTACCATGAGTCAGCAGTGTGCCCTGTGGGGGGGGGGGGGGAAGCTACCCACGTCCTGCGCTGCAGTAGGAAGTGTTTCCAGCGGGTTGGGGTAGGTGACCTTGCACTCCACTCTGCACCGGTGAGGCCACCCAGTACAAGAGACACATGGACATACTGGAGAGGCACAAAGATGACTATGAGACTGGAGCACCTCTCCTATTAGGAAAGGCTGAGAGAGCTGGGACTGTTCAGCCTGGAGAAGCGAAGCCTCAGAGAGATCTTATAAATGTATATAAATACCTGATGGGAGGGTGCAAAGGGGACAGAGCCTTATGTACTAATCACTTGCACCCATCTACCCCGTTTAATTCTTCCTGAAGTTTGGAATTACCTACTTGACCTTGTCCATCAGCTGAACTTTCTCTTATGAAAAACCATTCTTCCAACATGACTTGAAACAATAACATGCACAAACCCTTTCTTGGTTTCACTTTGTATTTCTTGCTATTTCACAGGACAGCAGTGCTTTGATGACAATATTATCTAGAGGAACAATGATTAAGCAAGAAGTTTCCATCAGAAATTCTAAAAAATCTTTACTAGAAACAGTGTTACTGATTTTAGTTTATTTTTTATCACATTCAATGGTAAGAGGACTAGGGCACTTAAAAGAAACTGGGATATTAACTAGATTGTTTCATTGGTCTAGCAGCAAGCAATGTTTCCTCAGTATGAGGACAGACAAGGCTTTTGGAGGAATCATCTTTCAGCGCTGGAAAACTTACTGACTTTGAACAATTCATTTGTTCTAGCGGAATCAATGTAAGGATATTCATGTCTGAACTGATTATAATAATTACAGTTCAACACAGAGTATCTCTCCCATTTCAACCTCGTATTTTTAAAATTCAAGCTAGATAAGTTGGTTTTTTGTTTGGTTTTTTTTTTTGGTTTTTTTAAGTGAGTGACAGTGCAACTTTCATGCACCTAACTCCATTTAAAAAAAAAAAAAAGAATGGCAACAAACAAAATTAAGCACAGCATACACTAAGGCTTTCCCAACACCCCTGACTTAAGTGACAGAAGTAAAACTTGTCATTTTGGGGAGGTCTTTTGGTTGGCAACTACTCTTTAGAAGTTTCAGACATTAACAGCAGAAACTTCACTTACTCTAGCAAGTCATCTTCTTGCTGGAAAATTAATACACCTTCTTGGATGAGACAATTTTACACCCATCCCACTGTACAAAATGTTGGCACAATGCCATTACTGCAGACAAAGCACATCAGAACAGGCTTGGTAGCCCTTAGATTTCACAAAGTCTTTGCTGAACAAGATTCATCAATAAAATAATTTTATACCACACAAGCTTGTTGCCATCTACACTAAATTAACTTCGCTTCAGATCATTGCAAGCCATAAAACATAGTGGGTAACTCAGGGCACTCTTTCTGACAGCGGTTATGCAGTTTCACCAGTTAAAACAAAGGACTGAAGACACCAAAGGAATTTTATTTGCTGGTAATACTCAAATTGAGGCTTCGCCACACACACAAACACAGGCTTACAATAAAATAATAATCTGAATCATGATATGATATTTGCTGTCAGCCTACAAGGTCAAAATTTAGAAGTTACTTATTTTGTGGCCTGTGGGAAAATACTGATGTAGCAGTAAACGACTTAAGTATGAATGATAAACACCTGTTTTGATAACAAGCAACCAGTCTGAATTGAATTACACTTGGAACTGAACAAACAGACACCTCTCTCTCCTTCTCTTTTTCCCCCCCCAGTTATACAAATACAACTCAATGCTCCCTTAGGCATCTTTCCAGCTTTAATTACATAAATGGGTGAAGTTGCAAAAAAAAAAGTACTGATTAAGTTCTCAGAATCTTAAGTTTAACTTTGAATACCCTAAATATTAGAAATACTTTTGTAATTAAATCTGTAATACCTATGAATTTTGCCTCTCTGCAATACAAACAAAAATCTTTACAGACAGACTGGCTTTAGTCACAATACTGTGAGTTAGGAATTGTCTGAATTCATTCATAGAACAAATTCTTTTTCCCTAGGTAAAGACTTCCGATATGCTTACTGCAACTTTTGATATGCTTACTGCAGTAATGGGAAGTGCCTTTTTTCTCCACGTACTAAACTTCAAGTTATATAGCATACAGCTGTAAACAGCAGATTGTAAATTTCATACATGAACAGTATGCTTCATTTAGTGGAAAAAAAAAAAAGAAAGGTAAATATTCACAGCAATTGTATTTACTGCTAGCCATATCATTACAAGAAAAATTTAGTCTACTTAGAATTAAAATTGGAGACAAAACCCACAACTACAGTTCATTAGAGACATTCTACATTAGAGTGCACAAATTGCAGTACTGTATGAAAGCATAATCAGAGGTTCTTTCACTTCTTGATAAAGGATGATTTTATATATTATATTCTGTTTACTTTAAATTTAAGCAGAACACCACAAATTTAGTGGAAACTAAAATAGGATAAATTAAAGCATATTACTAAAAAGAAATTTAAAAGAGTGTAGAAACAAGAAAAAAGGGTAGTAGAAGAAAAGCCAAGTATTACAATTATCTCAAAGTTCTCTACAGCCTCAACTTTATAGTCCTTTCTCCTGTCACCACGAAGTTGTTGCTGTTCATCTTCAGACAAATTTCTGATTCTGAGCATACTGAAAATACATGCAATGGTAATGTAATAGTACAAGACTCCAGGCTAGAGCAAGCTATAAAGCGCACTCCACATAGAGGTAATGTGCTCGGATGATTTAAAATGTCATAACCTCAGACTGAGTTTTACTAAGGCTTTTGGTTATAAGATGTGCTCCACATTCACATCGCTGCAACACACATAATCACTGTTAGCTTTTTAGCTTTGAGCTATTCATTAGAGGCTATGAGGTTCTGAAGACCAGCAACAGCAGACCAGAACTGGCTATTGAACTTGGAAGCACACACATATAAACAGACACCACCACTGAAGAAAGAAATGCCTCCTACTCTGAATTAGCCCTATATAACCATGATTTTCAGCCAAGTATATTAAGGTAACATAATTCCAAGATGCTCTTAAGCTTCAAAGGAAGAAATTCTTATGATGGCAAGTACCTGTAGATCTGTGAAACACTTCATGCCATCGCCTTAACGAGAAGCAATCTAAACTACAAAAAGCAACAGCAAATAGTCCACAATTTCATTCTCTGCCAAAGTCATCCTTTACACTTCCTTTGAAGTTCCAGTGAAAGTCAAACTTTAACTGTCCCCAGAATAAGGAACACTACACATGACCTGGCATAAAAGGCTGTGGTTCCATGAAGAGTACCTGGACGTGCAAATGCCTGGATCACTCAGCAAGAGTCATCTGATCCATAGACTGATCACATCCCTCTGTCAAATCACCATAAACATGTAATATCATGCCTATAGCAGTTCTGTGGCTCTATGCTGGAACACAGACACTGGAACAGGTTGCCCAGAGAAGTTGTGGATGCCCCCTCCCTGGAAGTGTTCAAGGCCAGGTTGGATGAGGCTTTGTGCAGCCTGATCTAATGGAAGGTGTCCCTGCTCATGGCAGGGGGGTTGGAACTGGATGATCTTTAAGGTCCCTTCCAACCCAAACCATTCTATGATTCTATGCTGGCTGTGTGTCAGGGTGCTGTGAAGCCCTCCCATCAATCTCATGTTAAAAGCCCTAGAAACAAGCCCTAGTACATCACAACACCATGACCTAAGTTATCTTGAACAAGGCCATCTGGGTTCGGTTCTTACCCTCCAAAATGTCTTCATAAAGTGCATGTACTCCTTCTGGCACAATGACAGCCAAGGCAGTTCCACATAGTAGCCCAGCACCCAGAACAGTCACCAACTTCAATCTCTCCTGCAAACAAATACAAAACAAGTATTACCTTTAAGAATTAAAATGTTTTACGTTTTCTTTACTCTCCCTCATTAACAGAGGTTGGGGCAGAGGGAAGGGTGCATGGGGTAGGGAGGCAGCAGGACAGCAAATGATCAACAAAACCTCTTACTAATTTTTATTCAAAAGCTCCAGTCGCATAGTCCCGTATTTCTAACAATTAACTTTCTGAAAAGTGAACATACCCAGTGTCTGATGCAATCAACTCAAGTAGGAAATGAAAGTCAAAAATGACCCACTTGACTGTTAACATCAGACAAGAAATTAAATGTAGCATACCTGAAAAGAGCAAGAATTGCTATATTTGGCACTAATGATTATTGGGGTCTAATTGACCCTCTAGGGCCTCAAAATGTTAGGTCTGCAGAGATAAAGAGAGATTGAAAGTGCACAGATTTTGAAGCATGTCTGCAACTCTATGTTTTATCTCCATTTTGGGTTTGTTTTCAAATATATCCTTCCTACTAGAAACCACACTTAAACATGCAAGTTCCCTAAAATCTCTGCTAGTTGTGGCACAGTACAAGATAGAACTGCCTATTTCCCAAAAAAGCCAACCTAAATAATAAAAGAAAATACAAGAAAGAAAACTAAATTACCAAAGCAGAAAGACAAGAGAAATAATAATAATGTAATTATACCTGCAGATACAAATACATTGGTCAAGTATGACTGTAAACTGCTGTCAGCTATAGTCATGTAACACAGAAAGGGCTAAGAAAAGTTTTATCACTACAGAAAGAGGAAAGGAAGATTTTAGAGAAAAAAGCAGCAGGAGATCTACTTTCACCTACAGGTTTAGAGAGACAAAAGAAATGAAGTTAAACTGCTACAAGACTGTTACATGATAGATGAACTATATTTCAGTTTCTAAACCTATGCAGAAGCTTGTCCTTAAAACTGCCGTACTTTAACGGCCTTCTATTTCATAGAGTATCACTGAAGAACAGACTTTCTCTAAAAACATAAAACTGTGGATAAAACAGTAATTTAAGAGAAAGATACTTTTTTGTACTTGAAAGATCTGACAATGTGTATATATTAGGAAAAAAAAAAGGCGTCAGGTGCAGTTTTAGAACTGCAATATCACAGCACTTGCAGAAAGTCAGGAAGTTACAAAATACAGCAGAAGGGACTAAATCCCCAAAATAGCTCCAAGACCTGAATCATAAAAAAAAAAAAATAAATTAAAAGCCTTACTCAAATGAGAGTGAATGAGGGAACTGCATCAGTCAAACTGATAATGGTGATAACATGCATTTCATGTCAGTCTTTTCTTCTTTTTAATTTAATTAGGAGATGCATAAATGCAGACTACTGCTTATTGCTTTACAACAATTTCTAAGCCTTCCAGTAGCATTTTAAAGGAATTAAAGACTTAAAGGGATTTATAGTAATAGAAATCATAGTCCTCTCTCCAGGTAATTACAGACCATGGCAATCCCCTTTCCCCTCTGCTAAGATATAGAACAAATCTATTTTAAAACCTAAGTATTACAAATCTGCAATTAAACTTTAACAAAAAATACATAAACCTAATGTTTTTTATAGTATAGTGAAGAAAAATTGTTTAGTTCATATTCCAGGAAGAATTTCTACAAGATTAAAAAACCACAGAATGGTAGGGGTCGGAAGGGATCTCAGGAGATCATCTAGTCCAACCCCCCTGCCAAAGCAGGTTCCCCTAGGGCAGGTTGCACAGGAAAGTGTCCAGGCGGGTTTTGAACATCTCCAGAGAAAAAGACTCCACAGAAAGACTTTATAAGTACTTGCTACTATCGTGTTAGGTTATTTTCCTAGTTATATTCTAATTTTGGACAAAAAGCTTAGAGAGATCAGTCCTCCCTCACTCCTCGCAAACTGACTTGTTTTACAGTTTTTGTACATAAGAACAGTTTACCATTGCTTTTTGCTTCCCTGTGAATACAACACTGACAGGCTAAAGTCAAAGTCACATCCTGAAAATCCAGTTATATAAACATCTAATAGACTCGCAAATATGACAACTTGCAGAGGTCACCTCTCATCACCTCCGCAATAGTCCCTATGATATCACAGGCAGCCACCATGGGAGTTTAGATCCTCATAACTGTGTAGCATACATTTTGTGGCAGAACCATCATCTTCTTCCATGCACAAGAGATGTCTAGGTGCTACCAAAATATTAACTACTGAGGACCTGGAGACAGAGGTCAGTGTTCAACCTAACGGGAAACCACTTTCCACATCTCCTGATCATGCTATCTGTTCTTCATGCAGCACAGTGACACATGTTGTTTAATCTCACTGAAACAGGCAACACTTGCAGAGAAGAAATAAGAGGCTCTACAGAAATGCAAAACTAGCTTTCTGAAAGCAAGCCAAATGTGGCCATACGGAAACAGTTAGAGTATTACTGGGGAAAATTCAAACAGGAAGATGCAAGAGATGAAAACACCTGTAAAGGTCCCACAAACATGCACTGATACACTGGCACATATAACAATTATACTTGGTAAATTTTTATACAGTGGCAATCTACAACAATATAATAGAATATAATCTTCAACATCCACTGTTCATAAAGTTATTTTGAAAAAATATAGTATCTTACAAGGAAAAACAAGATTATTTTTATATTGCAGCCCTATAATCTATTTTACATACATATATAAACATAGGGGAAAAAAGTGCCAGAAGTAATACTGTTTTTTTACAACTGCAAATATAGAATACTACTTGCTTTTATTTGGGCATCTGTGAATTTTAAAGAACCATGAAAACAATACACACTAATAATTTACCATTTCAAGAGAAGTCTCCATCTCCTTTTCAGTAAAAAATACTTAAGACATAGTGAATACAGCAATCCAATAATTGCAGTCTAGTTGGATCCAATAAATCAAATCATTTCAGTTATAAAAACACTTCTGTGCCTCTTGCTATAAATAAGAGCAACACAGTAAACAGTGTTAAAAAAATGCACAGGAAAAATCTTAAATTCCTCAAATGAGCAAGCTGTTCCACAGCTCAGTATTTGGTTTAAATCTGCAAGGTACTGAAACTCTTACTTGGACATTGCAAAAACTCACACCTATGTTCAGCAGCAAGCAGTCCCACTCCAGTCAACACTGCCTGCCTCTGTTACACCAGCAAAAGATTCACATTGATAGAACTCTTTTTTTTCTTTTTTGCATTTAGGACAGAACTTGGGAGATAGCATCAAGAACTGTCACAGTGTTGTTTCCAGACCAAAGTTAACCCAACAGAGTACCGTAAATCAGGATTTAGCTCAAAGGGTACATCTGTGTACAGAAATAACTGAAGCTCTGTTCAGTCTGTACCTTTTTACCACTAATGTTTAGGGATACCTGGCTTTGCTGGAGTTTTACACTTTCAAGGATATCCAAGTCTAATTAAAAGAATATAAACTAGTACGAAATTAGAACATAACCAATAGGTTCCAGAGCAAAAAAACTCATCTGAAGAAATGTTTTAACACTAATGAATAATTATACTGTTCTCCAGCATCTGGGGTATATTATCTAAAGCATTCATTTTTGTTTTCTAACCATTTTAAGCAGCCAGTGGGAGGAGGCATTTTTCCTCACCAAGGCCATCTACAAAACTCTTTGCAAATGACAAAATGCACAGTCCAGTCATTTCAGTTTGAAACTGTCCATGTTGCAGAGGCCTAAGCAATAATCTTTATACAAAACAATTCTAACCTCTAATTACACACTTCTGGGATTAGCTAGCACTTGCACATAACTTGCAGAGAGATTCAGCTCCTCTTTTAAACCAGCATAGCACATGGATCCTTAAAATTTCTAATTTGAGTGTAAAACTGAATCTAGAACTTCTGAGCATTTAAGACAGCACAATAAACTTGACTGCACATGTGTGTAACACTGGTGAAATACTGCACACACAAAAGGCTAATACACATGTGATCGCTGCTCATGCAGAGCGTTACATTTCTGGATCCACAGCTGCTGTTGGGTTTAGGAGCCCCCTGATTCAGCTATATAAATAAACCACATAAACACAGATCAAGAACTCTACCTTCAAACAACACCAAATATAGAGTCAGAAGCAACAGGTGACTATCAAGCACATACATGAGAAAATGTAAAATTAAGTAAAAAAGAGACAATGTTAGCATGCTACACAGGGTTCTCAGCAAATCTGCAAGAAAATCCTTTGTAGGTTTCAGGGCAAAAGTGAGTTTTGAAGTGTGAGACAGTGGAAGCAACAGCACTGAAGATGTATAAGGGAAGGTCTACAAAAGCATCAGACTAAGCACTGGCAAAACAGAACTATGCTAATGTTTATTGAAATACTTCAGAATATATAGTCATGTTTCAGTCCACTGAGCTGAACTGTACTATTACCAAAATGAACAGTCTTTCCTTCCACACTGTGAAGAGCCTACTGCTCCCAAAGCCTCCTGGTAATAATGGGACCAAAGGACAGGAGCAACCAGCCCTGTGTCTTGATGGAAGAAAAAGTCACATCTCTACTCCAGCTTTTCCCTTTCCAAAATCAACACTGCTTCCAATAGAAATGGGAAGCCTCTCATAAGAGGGCTCTTAGTAGCTTAGAACAACTAAACTCTCACTACACCATATCTGTATAAAACAATTATAATTTAGAAACAGAAAAAACCCTCAGGCATCAGAGGATATTAGATTTCCAGACACTGTAACAGTTGTCATCACCTCAACAACCACCTCTTAGAAACACACAAACACAATCACTTCTGAACTCCTGTGCTGCTTGGAAACTCATTCAACCTCTGAAAGTCTCCCTCTACTGTAACACCACCTTACACAGCCAAGTTATTTTTTCCAAAAGAATGCCCTGAGTTCCACAGGACAGTAACATAACTTGAAGTTGTGTTGTAATCAAAGAGCTAAGGTTTCATTTTCAGCAGCACAAGCTGTGAACAAAACTGTGGACCAAAACAAAGTTTTCTGAGAACCTTCTTGTTCTCAGAAATTGGTTTTGTTCTCATGAATTGTTTCTAATAAGCCCTAATTTGAGTAGCCCATAGACACACAACAGTTAACCTCTGACTTCATCAGTTTCTGACACAAGCTTCTAAGAATAACCGTTTCCAGCTATCACATCTTTCCACTACATGCCGAGACTTTGCTTCATCTGTAGCCAAAATGCCTGGATCAAATTCGGCCCATTTAAATGCCTTTTCTACACAGTACAGAATAAGCATAATTTTACACTGATTTTTGAATGAAAATCAATATACCATTCACAATTTCCTTAAAAAAATTTTTTAAAGTTACCACATCATCCCTAACAGCACTGCCATACTCGAAAGTGGACAGCACTAACTCCTCCTGGTAGATCTCTCCATCTAGCTTCTGCTTTTCTTCCTTAGCAACCAACGAGCAGTTTGGCGAAGCTGGCTTACCTCGGAAAAATTAACTGCCAAGGGGATAATTCCTGCCACATAGCAGGCGACCAGCATAGCCAGAGACAGCAGGCAGATGGAGCGGAAGTCATCCATTTCGCTGCTTTCTGTCCGGTCCCTTAAAGTGAAATTCAACAGCAACTTTTCCACCTCGCCCCGCACGCCTTAG
>NW_010335364.1:0-484 GCF_000700745.2 Antrostomus carolinensis
TCATTCAAAACACAGAATTAAGAAAAGAGAAGCAGTCACTATTAGCATTAACCTTTGGGCCCTGTGTCACTAATAAATTTGTAACTTTTGTGAAGAGCTGAGTCGAAAAGGTACAACTCTTGGTAATCCAACAGTCTGACACCGAAACCAACAGACTAGTTTGATCAGCAAATTAATGATAAACAGAAAACGGGGGAATTGTAATAAGTACGGAAGGGTAAATTTGCTAATCAAATAATTAAAATTGCTAGTTCTTTTAAGCAAGTTCTTTCAGTCACAAAATATGCAGCACAATGCCAGAAAAGAAGCCGGGGGTGTGCCCAGAGAAGCTGGGGGTGTGTCCGAAGATACTGGATGGGTGCAGGTCCGAAGAACCGACACGACATGCTCCGCACGTCCGCATGTTCCAGGGACACCAGTTGTTGGTGACAGACACCAACCACCACCAGCACGCCCACCTGAAAATGGGGGATAAAAAGGACTG
>NW_010335365.1:0-1219 GCF_000700745.2 Antrostomus carolinensis
CCCCGAGACCTGGGATCAAAGAAGGGTTTTTTGGTTTTCTTCCCCAAAAACAAGCTCACCCCCCACTCCCAGGACTGGCTGGAGCCACGTTTGGGCAGGAACTGGCCCCCTCTAATGAGAGATCTACGGGAGATGTGAAGAATTGGGGGAGACAGGGGGATAATGACAAATTTCTGTGGGAATATTAAGAATTTGGGGTAAAAAATAGGGAGAACTACAAATCTCTATGGAAATATAAAGAATTTTGGGGAAAAAAGAGAGGATTGTGACCAATCTCAATGGAAATATAGAGAATTTCAGGGAAAAAAAAAGGATAATGACAAATCTCTGTGGAAATAAAAAGAATTTGGAGGAAAAAAATAGGGAGAACTACAAATTTCAATGGAAATATAAAGAATTCTGGGGAAAAAAGAGGGGATTGTGACAAATCTCACTGGAAATATAAAGAATTTGGAGGAAAAAATAGGGAGAACTACAAATCTCAATGGAAATATAAAGAATTTGGGGTTAAAAAAAAGGATAATGACAAATCTCTGTGGAAATATAAGAGAATTTGGGGGAAAAAAGAGGGAATTGTGACAAATCTCTATGGAAATATTAAGAATTTTGAGGAAAAAAAAGGATCATGACAAATCTCTAAGGAAATACAAAGAATTGGGGGTAAAAAATCGGGAGAATTACAAATCTCTGTGGAAATATAAGAGAATTTGGGGGAAAAAAGAGGGAATTGTGACAAATCTCTATGGAAATATTAAGAATTTTGAGGAAAAAAAAGGATCATGACAAATCTCTAAGGAAATACAAAGAATTGGGGGTAAAAAATCGGGAGAATTACAAATCTCTGTGGAAATATAAAGAATTTGAGGGGAAAAAAAAGGGACTGAAGTCGCTGTCGGGCGAGAAGGGACCAGAGAGCAGCTTGAGCATGAAGGGAGAGGGGGGAACAGCAACGCAGGGCGGCAGCGGCGTCCAGGGTTAGTGAGGGTCTGCAGGGAAGCGAGCGGGAGCAGCCGGAGCTCGGAGCGGGGACGGACGGACGGACGGACGGACGGACAGTGGGAGATACAGCCAGACGGACAGACGGACGGACAGACAGACGGACGGACGGACAGACGGACAGCTGAGTTGTGGTTTTGGGGTGAAAAACCCCAAAGAGCCGGAGCGGTGACCTGGCAGCGGCGGCAGGTGGATAAATTATTGGAGTCTATTAATTATCACT
>NW_010335365.1:1848-3884 GCF_000700745.2 Antrostomus carolinensis
GAAGTGATTGAAAAATTACTGGAATCTTTAAATTATGTCTTAAAATCCAAGTAATTGATAAATTATTGGAGTCTCTAAATTACGGTTTAAAATCCAAGTGATTGATAAATTATTGGAATCTCTAAATTATCAATCACTTAAAATCCAAGTGATTGATAATTTATTGGAATTATTGGCTACCAGGGTGGCTGGAATGCCGCACCGGTGGCTACCATGGTGCCACCACTGCCCCCCAGGGGTTCGGTGTCCTCTCCTGCCGCGCTGGGTGAAGATCCAACACGCTGGACTGGAAAATCTCCCGTCCAACGCGCCGAGCAGTGACCAGGCCTCGGCGTCGCCTCTCACCGTATCCACCCCGCGCTCTCCCCGGCGCCGGTACACCCACTTCACCGGCAACCCAAGAGACAACCACGGTGTGTCCGGCTCGGGGAGGCCGGCGAGGGGGAGAGCTCTCTCTGGAGGTGGGAGAAGGACTTGGCAGGAGAAGGAGGCACCACCCGACCGCAGTCGGATAACGCAACCGCGAGGATATGGAACGACATCGTGGATTTAGGTGGATTCTGGTAAAAAACCCACCGTGCCGGGCAGGAGACGTCGCCGCAGCGCCGCGATTGAGGGTTAATAACCTCCCCGGCACCTCAACCTGCGTTAAATCACACAATTCCCTGGACTGGAAAAGACCTTGGAGATCTTGGAGTCCAAAATGACAGGTGGAGACGGGAGCTGGCGGCACCAGGTCCTGTGCCGAGCTCTCCGTGCCGGCTCTTCCCGACAGCGGGAGGAGCTCTCTCCGCTTCCGAAGGAGTTTCTCAAACTCCCGGTGCCGGCTCGTCACGGGCAGGGAGCTGGTTTTAACTGACATGGAATATCGGGGGGTTGAGAGTCGACGTCGAGCTCTGATATTTTAGAAGGACGGATGGAGCTGTGCTACGAGTGACGCCAAAACACGAGTCCAAATGAGGATCTGAAAGCTTCCTACTGTTGAAACAGTGACGGTGATGATGATGAAGGAAGGGGATGGAAAAGATGATGAAGGAAAAGATGAGTGAAGAGCAAGGAAGATGAAGAAAAAGAAAGAAAGAAAGAAGAAGAAAAAGAAGAGAAAGAGGAGAAAGAAGAAGAAGAAGAAGGGGAAGGGGAAGGGGAAGGGGAAGGGGCAGGAAGAAAAGAGAAGGAAGAAGAAGAAAAGAAGAACGAAGAAGAAAAAGAAGAAAAGAAGAGGAGGAGAAGAAGGAGGAAGAAGAAGGAGGAGAAGAAGGAGAAGGAAGAAGAGGAAGAGGAGGAAGAGGAGGAAGAGGAGGAAGAGGAGGAAGAGGAGGAAGAGGAGGAAGAAGAAGAAGGAAGAATTCCGAGCGCTCGCTCTCTCCCCGTTCCTTCCCCGATGACTCGGGGTCTCCGGTCAGGGACCAGCACCCACCTTGAGAAATCAGCACTTTTAGGAACAAAGAAACCCCCCAACGGTCCCAATCCAGCACCAAAACCGTCACCAAACCCTTGGCCAACGTCCCCTGAGATGCCTGCAGCCCTCCTGGGCCCCATCTGCATCTCCTCGCGCTGGAACGCGGGTGGGTGGCACCCAACATGTCCCTCAGCCAGGAGACGGCGCGTGTCACCGCGTGTCACCATGTCTGGAGCCACCTAATTAATGTCAAAGGTCGAACTCGAGCTAACGAAGGTGGAAAACCCCCGAGAAGGGTCAACGGCGCGGGGTGAGCTCAACCCTGAGATGGACAACGGGGATGAGGTGGACACCAGGTCCACACCGACCCCTCTGTGCCACGGTGGTGGCTTTGGTGACCTGGATAGACCCGTCACCAGCTTCTCCTTCCAAAGGGAAGGTGACGGCACGCGACCCCGGCAACTTTCAACATCTACTGAGGAAGGGAAGGACCCTACGGTGAGAAGATGACACGTCAAGAATCATGGCTCCACAGGAGAGTTTCCAACATGTGTGGCATGGAAACGGGGCTGGATGGAGCTCACCACGCTCTGTGGTGGCACCCAACTCCCAACGAGGCTGGATGGAGCTCACCACG
>NW_010335365.1:4245-4769 GCF_000700745.2 Antrostomus carolinensis
GGTCACCCACCACCCAACGAGGTTGGATGGAGCTCACCACGCTCTGTGGTGGCACCCAACACCCAACGGGGCTGGATGGAGCTCACCACCCAACACCCAACGGGCTGCAAACACCTCAACCATACTTGCCTGTTGGAGGAACATCTGCATGGAGTCCTGGTTGATGACGGCTCCGGCGGTTGCTTGACCCAAGATGATCTTCTCCGGGCTGGAAGCCAAACTGGGGCTGGGTTGGGAAGTCACAGGTTGCTGGGTAGGTGGTGGTGGAGGTGGTGGTGGTGGCGGCACGTTGAGCTGGAGCGGAGCGGGCGGTTGGGAAGCGGTTTGGACGGTGAGGATGGAGGATTGCTCGGCGTTGGGGAGAAGGTTGGCGCCCGAGGCCGGTTGCGGTTGGACGAGGCCGGGGCTTTGGCTGCTGGTGGTGGTGGAAGGTTGGATGCTGACCGCCTGGCCAAGGTTCTCAGTGGGGTTGAGCATGGTCACCTGGTTGGGCAACGTCACCCCTTGGATCACAGTTTGTCCTG
>NW_010335365.1:4818-7923 GCF_000700745.2 Antrostomus carolinensis
ACTGAAGGTTGGCTCTGGGTGGTCAAACTGCCCGCCAGGGAAACCGGCATCTGGAAGAGAGCGGGTTGACCCACCTGGCCAGGTTGGAGCTGGATGGGAGCCGAGAGGATGTGAGCGGTGCCGTGGGCGTTCTGCGAGGTGAGCACCTGGCCCAGGTTCAGTTGGCTGGCGATGTTCTGGTTGGTGAGGATCTGAGCTGGCAAGGCTTGGTTGGTTATCAACTGTCCACCCGGTCCTTGGCTAGTTATGATATGAGCTTGGCCACCAGGGTGGGAGGTGGTCAAGATCTGACCTCCCATGTTGGCTTGTAAAGCCGAGAGCTGTTGGGGTATCTGCACGGTGGAGGCGCCCGCCAGTTGCCCGGGGAGAAGGAACTGGTTTTGTCCCTGCAGCATGGCCTGGGGGACGTGTTGGGCGGGGATGACGATGCTGCTGCCCTGGTTCAACAAGTGGACGCTCATGGGTTTGCTGAGGGCTTGTTGCTGCGGTGGTGGCTGCTTGAAGACGTTGGCTGGAAGCCCTTGGGGGAAGCCTGAGAGCACCACGTTCTGCCCAGGTTTGCTGGCCATGAAGGTCAGGTTCTGTTGGGTCTTCTGTTGTTGGAGGGCGGCTTCGTTTTGGATGGTCAAGGTGGTGTTGTTGGAACCGAAGGGTTTGGGGGTGATCTGGTAGAGCTTCTGCTGGAGGACACCAGCAGGTTTGGGTTGGATGGGGGTGGGTGTCCTATGGATGATGACATTTTGGGCCTGAACCAAAGGGCTGCTCAGGTTGGAGGTGACGGTGAGTGGTTGGGAACCTTGAGTCCCAGACACGCTCCCAAACATGGAGTTCCCATTCAACGTCGTGGTGGCCACCGTTGGCAAGTTCTTCTGGATGACCAGACCGGCGCTCTGCGGAGAGACCCCCGTCGAGGCCAGGGTGACCTGCTGCTGCTCGGGCGCCGTCTGGGTGATGTAGCTGCCAACAGGCATGGTAGCTACTTGAGAAGGTTGGACCTGCTTGGCGATGATCTGCTGTCCCGACTGGTTGATGGCCATCACTTGTTGCCCAACCACTTGGATGGGTCCGATTCCCAGCGTCCCACTGGGGCTACCGTTGGGTAAACCCTGCAGGTTGGAGATTGGTTGGATGGTGACGTTCCCCAAACCAACCTGCTGGAGGAAAGGTTGAACGCTGATGGCCTTGTTGACCACATCTGCTCCTACTGAGGGTTGTACCAGAGCTTGGTGGGTCAGGACGGCGGGTTGCTGCAGCCCGATCAGGTCGGCTCCGCTGGAGAAGATCTGTGGGGTGCCATCAGAAGCCGCCTGAACCACCGGCTGAAGGGTGGGAAGTTGGAAAGAACCCAAGTCCAGTTCAGCTTCCGCCTCCAACGTCTGCTCGGTGATGTTGGCCTCTTGCAAACTCTGCTGGAGGATGTCGCAAGGTTGGTCTGAGTTCTGTAAGTTGGCTCCACCGCTGGATGGTGACCCCAAGATGTCATCTTCTAAAAAATCAAGGTCCACGCTGGTGGTGGGTTGGTTCTGCTCGGTGCTCAGATGGTTCCCGGATGACTCTTGGACGTGCAGCTGGGAGATCATCAGTGGGAGGGGAGAAGAAAGAAGAAAACATTGAGCTCAAGTCAACAAGTCAACGTCAAGTCAATGTCAAGTCAATGTGAAGTCAACATCAAGTCAACGTGAAGTCAACGTGAAGTCAACATCAAGTCAACGTGAAGTCAACGTGAAGTCAACATCAAGTCGACGCCAAATCAACATCAAGTCAACGTCAAGTCAACGTCAACTCAATGTCAACTCAACGTCAAGTCAACGCCAACTCAACGCCAAGTCAACGCCAAGTCAACTTCTCAACAGCTTTTGTGAGCCACCTCCGAGAGGAACGGGCCAACCTCAAGCATACCGCGTCCCCGTTCGTTAACGAGGGGAAAGGATTTGGGCACAGAAATCTAAATTAAGGTGGAAGAACCACGGGGAATTAACGGTGAAAACTCTGTGGAGCTCAACCTGGGAGGTCACCAGCTCCGTGCCGTGGAGTTTTGGGAAACTGAGGTCTACTGAGAAGTTCCAAATCAATCAAATAATCAAAAGTAGGAGGAAACTCACGAGAGAAACGTGGTGGTTTTACAGAATCGACGGCTTTACTCAAAGTCTTGGGTGAAAAATATAAAACAAAAGAGTGAAAACTAATAAAAATGGAAAGAAAAATGAAAAAACTTGAGAGTTTTATTACAAAAGAAATGGAAATAGAGAAAAATGAAAATAACTCATGCTTGAGTGTTATCCATGCAGAGGAAGCCATGCTTCTGGGGGGAAACAAAGGGAAAAATCATCAAAAATCATCAAAAATCATCAAAATTATTCAAAAAAAAGAGAATGTTGAGACTCGAGCTCCCCAATTTCCCCCGCGCTGCGGCGGCGCGGCGCCACGCCAGCCCGAGGGGAAATCGCCCAGGAGTTTTGCTCCTCCCCAACTTTTTCAGTGGTTTTCCAAATTATTTCCCCCCGAGAGCGCGGTGACGCCGCTCTCCTCCCTCCACCTGCTTTTTTTTTTAACTCCTCAATTTAAATTCCCCCCCCCCCCAGTTTGAAGCAGATTTGATTATTTGTACCCAAAATCAGTTTTTTTTCTCCCAACACGTGGGGGAATCTGTTGGATTTATTTGGTTGAAATCTTGAGGAATAATCCCTGTGTCCTGCCTTTTATTTTTTGGTTGGGAAATGGATGAAAAATGAGTTTATGAAATTAAAAAAAATAGACATAAAAAAAAAAACCAAAGGAAAAGGGTTTTTGGAGTTGACATTCCCTAAATATAAATTAAAAACTAAAAATACCTACCCCAGCACCCTCAAAAAAGGCACTGGCTGCATCTCCTGTGTTGTCCAGGAGATCATCACTGTCAATCTGGAATTAAAGAGATTTCGTTTATTTTCTTTAGATAGAAGATTTTTTATAGAACTCGTGGGGTTTGTTTTTTTTTTTTCTTGAGAAAAACTTATAATTTATTGAAAAAAATAATCATCATCATAATTAAAAAAGGGGAGTTTGTTAAGGTTTTGTGACAGTGTTAAAAATTGAAAAGATCCTGAACTCGTGGGGTTTTTTCTT
>NW_010335366.1:0-995 GCF_000700745.2 Antrostomus carolinensis
CCAGTACAGATTGGGGGCTGACCTCCTGGAACACAGCCCTGTGGTGAAGGACCTGGGAGTCCTGGTGGACAACAAGTCAAATACGAGCCAGCAGTGTGTTCTTGTGGCCAGGAAGGCTCACGGGATCCTGGGTTGTATTAGGAAGAGTGCTGCCAGCAGGTTGCGAGAGGTGATCCTCCCCCTTTACTCAGCCCTGGTGAGACCCCACCTGGAGTATTGTGTCCAGTTCTGGGCTCCCCAGTGCAGGAGGGACATGGAACTCCTGGACCATGTCCATCGAAGGGCGACTAAGATGATTAAAGGACTGGAGCATCTTTCATATGAGGAACAGCTGAGGGAGCTGGGCCTGTTCAGTCTGGAGAAAAGAAGACTCAGAGCGGATCTGATTAACGTTTATAAATATCTAAAGGGAGAGTGTCTAGAGGACAGGGCCAGACTCTTCTCGTTGGCACCCAACAATAGAATGTGATGCAATGAGCATAAATTGCAGCATAGGGAGTTCTACCTGAACATAAGGAAGAACTTCTTTACTGTGAGGGTGACTGAGCACTGGAACAGGTTGCCCAGAGGGGTTGTGGAATCTCCCCCCCTGGAGATATTAAAAAACCATCTGAACAAAATCCTGGTTCATTTGCTCCAGGAGTCCCTGCTTGAGCAGGGAGGTCCCTTCCAATTTGAACCATTCTGTGATTTTTCTGTTCAATTTTAGTCCAGCAGCTTCAATGGCCTTTGGAACTTATGTTAACCCTAATGTTGCAATGTTTCTCAAACTTTATAACCTACAATTACAATTATATACTCCCTTTAGGGCTTACAGGAACTCCTTTGGAATAATTCTGAGCTATCTGTGATGCCAAACTGATGCTTAAAACAGTATTTCTGAATTATGTAATTATTTCAGCATTCTCATGATGAAGTAGACCTTGTCTGAGCCTCTACTTGCATGTTGCAAGGATATCGGTGTATCAGTTGATTGTGAATTATATTTTCCTGCT
>NW_010335366.1:1028-11617 GCF_000700745.2 Antrostomus carolinensis
TTAAGTCTACTTGTGTGTTATTTTCACAACTGATACCAAAGAAGCAAGCCAAGTATCCTTTCAGTTCCGAGTTCAAATATGTAGCTTTCTACCACCCTACCAAGATTTCTTTTAAACTGTGGAAAATACAACTGTGGAAAATACAATGCTTGGAATAAGAGTAGCTTATACCACTTCAATTGTGTTGAACCACTTTTTTCCTGAATTTTGCAGATATCACCAAGTTGGACAGACTTCCTCTGTGCACTGTGCAAAACCTATTTGAAAGATTTACCCATAGTGACATTATTAGGGGGAAAACAAAACAAAACAAAACAGAATAGAACCTTTGCTTTAATAACCAAAGCACATGTTGATTCAGTGTGTGACATGTCTCCATCCAACCGAGCTTTTGACCACTAGGTTCCCCAAGGTTCTTCAGTTTAGCCCTAGATTTTTAGACTTACTCAGTCCCCTCCCGCCCCCCCAAAAAAAAACCCCACAACAAACAAACAGCCACAAAAAAGCAAGAAGATTTACTTTCTGTTGTTCTTAATGGAGACATCAGGAATTCCTTTCAGAGGGCTTCCACATTTCTCCTGGGCTACGCTGTAAATGATTTCAAATTGCTCATGTCTCAGACGTGTCTCACCTTTCTGCGGCTTAAAGCCAAAGAGTCTGACTGAAACACCCATGACCAGCCTGATGCCTCATCACCAAAGCAAAGTGGGAATTCCAGGCACCTTCCTCAGGGAAGTCAGGGCAAGGAAACCAAAACAGGGTTTGTCAATATTGGCTTCTTTCCATTTCAGCTGCTTACCTATCCTCATTTTCTTCCTTCTTGTGACTGTGGTTCCTATTCCACATCAAAGGTAAAGGACAGCTGAAGAGAAGGAGCTGCCTGTGAGCATGCCTTCCTTCTGCATAGCCATGGCTCAGAGCTGCCGCCTTCCTTCTTCTGTGTGGAAATAGTCACTCTGGGTTCTCTGGTTTGTATACATGTGGGCTCTGTCCCATTTCCTTGAGAAGGGGTGCTAAAAGCTTTCTTTCTTTCTTTCTTTCTTTCTTTCTTTCTTTCTTTCTTTCTTTCTTTCTTTCTTTCTTTCTTTCTTTCTTTCTTTCTTTCTTTCTTTCTTTCTTTCTTTCTTTCTTTCTTTCTTTCTTTCTTTCTTTCTTTCTTTCTTTCTTTCTTTCTTTCTTTCTTTCTTTCTTTCTTTCTTTCTTTCTTTCTTTCTTTCTTTCTTTCTTTCTTTCTTTCTTTCTTTCTTTCTTTCTTTCTTTCTTTCTTTCTTTCTTTCTTTCTTTCTTTCTTTCTTTCTTTCTTTCTTTCTTTCTTTCTTTCTTTCTTTCTTTCTTTCTTTCTTTCTTTCTTTCTTTCTTTCTTTCTTTCTTTCTTTCTTTCTTTCTTTCTTTCTTTCTTTCTTTCTTTCTTTCTTTCTTTCTTTCTTTCTTTCTTTCTTTCTTTCTTTCTTTCTTTCTTTCTTTCTTTCTTTCTTTCTTTCTTTCTTTCTTTCTTTCTTTCTTTCTTTCTTTCTTTCTTTCTTTCTTTCTTTCTTTCTTTCTTTCTTTCTTTCTTTCTTTCTTTCTTTCTTTCTTTCCTTTCTTTCCTTTCTTTCCTTTCTTTCCTTTCTTTCCTTTCTTTCCTTTCTTTCCCTTCCTTCCTTCCTTCCTTCCTTCCTTCCTTCCTTCTCTCCTTCCTTCCTTTTCTCCTTTCTTCCTTTTCTCCTTTCTTCCTTTCTTTTTCCTTCTTTCCCTCCTTCCTCACTCCCTCCCTTCCTCCCCCCGTCCTTCTTTCTCCCAGAAACTTTCATTTTTCTTAAGTTCTTACTGCTCTGACAGTTACCTCATGTTTTTTAAAATTTACCTTGGCTTTCAACTGTATGATTTCTGTGAGGCATATTTGTCAGTTCTTTACAATTCCACATATCAGGTGCTCTCTGATGTGTTCATTCTTGTTGGTATCAAAGCCACAAGGCTCTCTGTATTCATTTTAAGTCTATCTAAAGACTTAAATCACATCAGAATGTGCTTATCAAACATGTTAAGGGCAATGTCTTAGCATCACCTTCCTTTAGAAAGACAAATGATTTATAAATATTTTCTGCTTCACTTCACATTGGATAAATTGATATGCTAATGTGTGCATCACCACTCTTTGTACTAATGTGTGCTTTACCACTCCTTGTGCTAAGTTTTCTGTAGCCCTAATTTCACATATGCCATTTGATTATATCAACGACCAGAAATCTGGACAGCATTACATTTTATAAAATAATTCATTTCTGATATGATGTCAGAAAAAAAGTATAAAAAGAGAGAAAAGGGCTGATCTGTTTCATAAGTGTAACTTCCAGAGGCCAGGAGCGATGCTGGGGGCAATGCTCAGCATGTCATGTTGGTCTTTCTTAAAAAAATAATATCCTGTGATGTATGACTCTTCCTAGAATCATGCTCATACTTCTGGCCTTGTGAATTAGGAAATAAAACTTGCTTCGTTATATTTGCAAGTATTTCTCCATACTACCAACTACGTATATTTCCTGTGAGAACCAGAGTAAGAGAGAATACAGGATTTGTGAGAGGAAAAAAAAAAAAAAAGTATGATCCCTTCCCTTGTCCCTCCTGTCAGGCATTGATGACATAGTTGTAATTTTATGAGAAATATGAAATCTGCCCCAGTTTATATTTCAGACCTTTGTTACAGCTTGTACCAGATTCTCAGTGTGAAGGTCACAGGGATCTCGGCACAAACCTATCTGACAAAAACCTTACTCTTCTGTATCAGCCAGGAATACCCAGGAGTGGCTCTGCTGCTCTCACAGAATTGTTCTTCCAAAATATACTCCAGTGCGAATCCACTGTGTGCATGTGAGGGTTTTCAGCTCTGCTGTCCACAGTCAGGTGGGATAGAGCTCACTGCTGTGGCCACCACTGCTGGTCAGGAGATCCTGCTCCTTTCTAGGATCTACTTCTTTACAGGGGCACGAAAAGACCACTGCCATCTCCGTTCTGCCCTCATGATACTGTTGGTACTGTCAGGTCTCACTTTACCAATTTTGATAAGGCCAAAACAGTGCCTTCACCTCATCCAGCAGCAATCCTGCTTCCCTGCTGAGACCCAGACTGTGGCATCCAAGCAAAGCCAACTTGCCAGTGGTCAGATGTACCCTACCCATAGCATGCGCTGTGCAGTAGCTATTTATTTCAGAAATAGGGTAATGACAGCAACACAGGATCAGTTGCACATGTTGAAATATGCCCTAATTACAAAAGAAAAATCTTTGGAGAAAGTAACACTTAATAAATATATGTATAAAAAATACAAGGAAAGATGTCTGGAGTGGGTCTCCTGGTTCTTCCCAGTAGAGGGAGTAGGGAGTTCCCTCCATGAGTAGTTTCCTCTACTCCTGGTGTGTAAACATGAAACTTAAAATTACAAGAGAAAAGAAGAGCTCTGTCACCTCTTTTATTTCTGCATGTATTAGCTTCCTACATAGGGTGGGTCGTTCTTCCAGACTAACTGAATGTCTTTCTCAGGAAAATGGCTTCCCTATTTGTATGTTATTATGCAACACTATAGGATTGGTGTCTGTAGCAAAAATATCACAGATCATTTCAAAGGGTACTCACACTATCAAATATACTATTTTGAGTCGTGTGCTTTTTTCAACCACTCAGCAGAATTGGCAAGCATAGTTTCTTTAAAGAGGAATCAAGCATAGATCTGTTTTTGTGGCAACCGTGGTTCTTGGTAAGGAAGAAAATGAGGGGAAATTATTCACAAGATTTCTCATAAATACAAAGTGTTCATAATGGTACCATGTCATAAAACGCATGATTACAGCATTTAACACCACAAATATTTTCTCATATTCTCTAAAGGTTATCATAGTGCTCTGCTCTTAGTGCTTTTTTCACCTCACAAACAGAAAGAACCAGTTAGCAGGTAAAGAAAAGGAGGCACAACGTGAACAAGAGCTACAACTCACTCACAGCACCCAGAAAGTCACCCACACAGGGTCACCCTAGTACCAGTGCAGTGCTCTCAGTCCCAGACAGCACAGCCAGTCTCCCACCACATGCCCACATCACATGCATAGCTCCCAAGGGACAACCTCAGGGGAGGAATCCTGTTCTTCTCTTGGTAACAGACTAATAGAAGCCACCAGCCCTCCTTCCCAGTGAAAGAAAATCTCAGCAAAGTTACACACCTTCTGTAACTCCCAGTAAATCAAAACCTACTCTGCAACACGCATGCAAGTTTATCACTGAAAAGAAAGGGCATCAACACAGAGACACAAACCCAAGGGTGCACTGGCAGATGTGTTGAGGCACACTTTCCTTCAGACTGAGTCTGTCCTAATGTTAAATGATAAAAATTGGGAAAGCTCTTCAAACCTCTTCATGGGCTTAGAAACCTCAGCATCACAGAGACTGAAATAGTCTCATGCACTAGGCAGAAATGGTTTGTTGCCAGGGTATTAATCAGTTAGCCTTAAAGAATTTTAAAATAAGCCTATTATTAATTTGTGCTGTGGTAAATTTTAGAGTAATGCTAATTGCTTAATATTAAAAGCCAAGAAAATACAGTGGTTCACACTGCTGTATTTAGTTTTTGGTTTTTTTTTTTCCAAGAAAAGAATACTATGATAACTTCTATTTTTATCAACTTCCTTTTGAAGTTTTTATTAACCTAGGTCACAAAGGTCTGTCATAGAGTTCTCCCTGGCTGATAGTACAGAAGCATATTGAATGTGGTCTGACACAAATAGCAGAGCTTGTTACCGTCGGAGGCTCAACTCTTTTAGTTGATAAAGGGAAATAGTCTTCCCCGCAAAGGTGTTACCCAAGTGATACCAGACCTTTTTGATACACACAACAGGCAGCACAATGTCCTACTACTTTTTCAACATCCGCCCAGGTATTTTGCCCTCAGCAACCCTACACAAGCACAGAATGATAGTCCAGGCCTGACATGCAAAATGTAAGCCCCTTTCTACTTCCCCGGATTAGCTTCCCTTGCTGCATTTGGTCGTATATAAATTGGCCTTGGAGTATTGGTGGCCTCCCTTTAATTTATCCTGGTTAGTTATTCTTCGTGTGTTATATAGTTAATATAGTACAAAGGCAAACACGAAAAAAAATTGCAAAAGCACATCACACACAAGTCCTAGCTGTTGCTCTGGTTAGGGTCTGTCAGTCTGAAAAAGAAGGCACGGCTTACTGATGAGAGACTTCTCCATTTTGGCCGCTTCAGCACATGCCTGCTCTACTTGTGGTATGGTAGATGCTTTTCACTTCTGACATTCTCCAAGCAAGGTCCAGGCCAACCTAACCTTGGCAGTCAGTGCATAACCTGTCACGTATTTTGGTGGCACCAAATTCTGTATCACTTTTAATTTGGGCTTCTCTGGCTTTTTCCTCTTGACTGCCTCTGGTTTCTTGATAATGCATCTCTTTCCTTGATGCGTTTTCTTCCCTGCAGTTTCATTTCATGGCACTGTTTTGAAACAGATGCTCTGGCTACTTGCACAGTCAGTCCTGCCAGCTTCATGATTCTTCCTTGCTGTTTTTGACTGTAACCCTCAATTTACTAAGGCCTAATTGTAAGAGATAATGGGAAAAAAGACCAAGTAGGCAAAACATAAAATGTAATGTAAGACTTTCAGTATACATTTTCTACAGTAGACTTGATTTTTCAGTAATAAGAATTTCTGGTTCCATGCTTTTTATTTTGGATATAATGAAAACACATTCTTCCTATAACTTAGTTGAAATAAAATGAGCTATCTAGTAAGATAGAACCTCTGGGAAGAGAACTGGAAAATAGCCTTTTGTTCCTCATCTGCCCCTTACTGAAGTGTTTTACTTAGTTCAGTAATATCAGCATGGCTGTATAAAACTAGGTGCATAGATCTATATTTAGGAAACACAAACAGATTTTTTGTTTTATGTATAAAAATTATACACCATAACAATATTACTTCAGTGAGGACTCTATAGTTAGGATCTCTTGAGTACCCAGCTATTAACCAGATGTCATAGGTCAGTGTGCCACAGGTATCTAATTTTAGGCATATAAATTTGATATTTCAATCTTAGTTTATAATTAATGTGAAAGTTTCTCATAAGCACAACAGAAAACCAGATAGTTGTCTATGGCAATTTTATACCTGAAAAGTCCTTGGATTTCAGCATTTGTGATTTGATTTTTAGTATTGCCAGTACATTTGGATGTAAAATCAGATACGGTTTCCTAGAAGTGTAATGGATTACCAAACTTTTAGCAAAAACTGTCCACTTCATATTTCTCCTTCTGTGAATTCCCTCTGTCTTCTAAGGAGAAGAAATTAGCTCTCTAGACATTTCAGTCAGTGATTTCCAGGAAAACTGCTATGCCAGAGAACAGTTTGCACTGGCCCTTGGAATTTATGGTCCCTAACATTAAAGACTGTTCATTGCATATAAGACCATTTATTGGTCCTAAGGCCATTCAGTGGTCATAAGGCCATTACGTACAGGCCACTGAGCGTGCTTCTGTCAATTTAATATAGAGAAAGTGTACTTAACCTTGATGATTAGAGACAACATTACTGAAAGACTTAAATTAAAAGATAAAGATAAAACCACATATTAATTACCCTGGAATTACCTGTCATGACAGTAGTCGTGCCTATACAGCAAAAGCAGAAAAATTAAGATGAGACAGACTTCTTTAGTGGGAGCACCAAAGTTTAAGGCAGGAAGAAGCCATGAAGTGCTTCTATTGGTTTTAAACTGTTGAGGTCCAAAGAGTGATCTGAATACTATATGGAGAGTGTTTGTTAAGACAAAATGGTTGATGTGGTGAAATAAACCCACAGATAGCATCCAAGTTCACACATTATTCCAAAATTTGTACACAAGTATTCATTTTTAAGACTATGCTTTCTGATGGGAAAATTCCTGTTAAGTAAGAAAATACATATAATTATGAAATGTCAATTGTAATCCTCAGCATGTCAAACTCCAGTAGGTTTCATTAAGGTGGGTAAATTTTTCAACAAGTCTGGAGAGATTTAAGACCATAAGCATTTAATACTATAAGGTTATGTATGCTTTAACAATTCAAGTAAGATAGATAGTTAAGATAGGTTGGATGGTTTTGACCTCAAACTAAGAACCTTTTTTTTTTTTTTTTTTTTCCCCACTTAGTTTTGGATTTCATTCAAAGCTGAAACTCATGGCAAAACTCCAGGGTCCTTCTTTGTGTTTTCTTGACCTTGAGCCCATTGTGTTACTATGTCATGAGGCAGGACAGTCTGAATGAGTAACCTCTCCAGGCTCCTAGAGCATTTGTAGATGATAGCCAAGTTACAAGGAAGAGCATTGTCAGCTATCCATAACAACATAAAATTAGTGGAGCCTTTTTTATGGTAACCAATCCCTTGCTGGATTTAGGAACGCTTCATCATGGCACAAAAAAATGACTCCAAAGGAAGAATCTGGGCTGGGTAGGACAAATCTATATACATGAAGAGCAAATGAAAAGTTTACACAAAGACTCAGTGAGTGAAACTACATTTTGCCTAACTTGACTGTAAAACTAATATTGCTGTGAAGGGGAACAGACTCAATAGTCTCTTGGTGGGTGCAAACTGTGGAATAAGCAGTTGCACCTGAGCTACCCCCAAACACCATGCTGTAACATCTCAGATGGGTTGGTTAATGGTAGGTCGACAAGCCAGGTAGAAAAGCTGCAGGCAAGCCTAGATGGTGACAAATGGTTAACTATGAACAGGTCACCATTTGTCATGTTATTCATGCTATTGTGAATCGTTTAAATGGACTATATTTTACTTTGAAATATTAAACTATAGAAAATGTCAGGTTTGGTTATGTGTTCTCATATTTGAGGTGTTCTCATATTTGAGGTCTTTTATATCCACAGACATAGTATTTTGATAGAGGCTGTAAAGCACACGTACAGCATGAAATATGAAAAAAGGAAAACATAAATGTCACACAATTGTACTCTGCATTCTTGCTGAAATTTCAGCTTTTCTCAGAACACCCACAGCCAAACATCTAAAGTTTTCTTTGGAGTCTCACAAAGGGTTAAGGCAGCTTGTTTGGCATTAGATATTTGTATAATGAGCTTTTACTGAAGTAATTAAAATTTGTTTATAATTAATACAGATGAATTGGTTTCTGCACAATAATAGTTAGGAGATTAACAAAGGCCACATTTTGGCAACAGGACTACATTCTTTTCCAAGTGCTGTGGGACTTTATCCAATGAATGTCTGTCCAATCCGGCTGATTCTTCAGAGATGCCATATGGCACTGCTATGCATTACAATTTTTTTTCTAAAAGGCAGCCATATGACATAACTGATCTTCAAAACGTTGTCAGAAGGCATTACCTAGGTAGGCTGCGAGCTGCTTTCCAGAAACTTAGCAAGCACAGGGGCTATTAATTATGAGCAAAAGAAATGTGCACACACACGCTGGAAAGTTGGCATCCTTTCCTCTCTAGTCACAGCTGAGCATTTCTTAAACTGCTCAAGCTAGGAAAGTGAAGAGTGTTTTATCTTTTTTTAACTTTACACGTCTTCCTCTAAAACATTAATGCAGCAATTTCACAATCAAGCTATCTCAGAAGTGTCAGCACATCTGACCCCCAGTGCTCATGAATGTCTTATTTTACCAGCAGCATGTGTTCTTATACTGTCTCCACTGCTTTCACTAGCACATTTTCTTAGATCAAGAAATCGTTGCCTTTCCACACCCTCATATATGTCCTCTGAAATCAAGATGATCCAAACCATCCCTGAAGCCAGCTATGTTATTTGTTTTATATATATATATATATTCACCTGTTACTTGTTATATCATTTGCCTTCATTGAAAAGGGACAAAATGGCCCCATGTCCCAAACAGCTGGTATGAATGTTGTTGTGAATGACACCTAAAGACCTTGATTTTGCTTCTCCTTGCAATACGCAAGCTACAGTGTGTGAACCACCATGGGTGGTTCATGTTCTTTTCTAGTCTCTTTATTAGCCCAAGAGGCATAACCATGCTCATTCTCCTCCGTAAGAGCTCCCTAGCACTTCAGCTGATGCTGCTAGGGATCTTGCAAAATGTATTCTCTAAAACCTACCCTGAGGACTTCTGTGGTCATCCTCAGGTCAGAAAATTTCTACAAAACTGGGAACATGCTACAGGTTTGTCTGAAGTGTGACCCTTTTGTGGCATCTGTTTTGAAATAGCTCTTCCTTTCTGCTTTCCCATGTAGACAAACTTTTTGCCTGAAGAAGAAGTTATTTCTCATGCATTTACTTAGGGGTTAGAAGACCTGATAGACCTCTCTTATCTGTGTGTGTAGTCCACCTCTTGCTGATCGTTAAGGCATTTGAGAATGGCTGCAGTTAAATTTGCTGTGTGATTTTTTGGTATTTCTTAGAAATATGAAATTATCTGTAACAACTACTGACTGCTCCGAGTGGAGTCAGTATCACTATTGTCACACTGCCATATGACTTCTGCTTAGGATGGTGATATTTTAGTGGAAATTCTCTGAATTCCAGTTATAGATCCCATAGTAAATTCCTCAGCTGATGTACTGTAGTTCATCTTATTTTCCACAGTAGGAATCAAATAGCAGATAGCAAAATTTGGAGTAAAATTAAATTATTATTGTTCTTCTCTCATACTGTTCTTTAGGTATCCTCTAGGCATGTGGAGGAGTATGTTATTCTTCTTGTAATTAGCAAAAATTGGCTTCTGCACAGATATCAAAAAGTCATAAAAGGAATGCAGAGCTCAGGCATGATCTCAAAAAGTACAAGCTAATATCAAAAATCTCCCATACAGAACTTGTTTGGTGGTGGCTTTATACTTTGCACATGGGTCAATGGCACAGGATTGCTGTGATTGGCATTTGCACATCTGGTGACAGAACCATTGAGTGCTGAAGCATGCTTTTCTAACAGGTTCACGGAGCAGTGGATGTCTCACATGAAAACTATCTGCATTGTTACAGCTATCTGAGAGCCTGATATTTCTCATAGCTCAGTTTGTAGGTAAGGTTCAATGCCGGAAGAACAGCTTGCAACACTGTGTAAAGGATTCAGAATCATAGAATGGTTTGGGTTGGAAGGGACCTTAAAGATCATCTAGTTCCAATCCCCCTGCCATCAGCAGGGACACCTTCCACTAGACCAAGTTGCTCAAAGTCTCATCCAACCTGGCCTTGAACACTTCCAGGGAGGGGGCATCCACAACTTCCCTGGGCAACCTGTTCCAGTGTCTGACCACCCTCACAGGAAAGAATTTCTTCCTAATACCTAATCTAAACCTACCCTCTGCCAGTTTAAAGCCATTTCCCCTTATTCTATCACTGCCTTCCCTTGCAAAAAGTCCCTCCCCAGCTTTCTTGTAGGCCCCTTCAGGTACTGGAAGGCCGCTCTAAGATCTCCCCAGAGCCTTCTCTTTTCCAGGCTGAACAGCCCCAACTCTCTCAGCCTGTCCTCATAGGAGAGGTGCTCCAGCCCTTGGATCATCCTCATGGCCCTCCTCTGGCCTTGTTCTAACTCGTCCATGTCTTTGTTGTGTTGGGGGCTCCA
>NW_010335367.1:0-2375 GCF_000700745.2 Antrostomus carolinensis
TTCCTCCTGGCAGCAAAGCTCTCTCTTTGTTCAGGCCAATGGCCATCTTTTGTTCAGGTCAACAGCCTCTCCTCCAGGTTCTCTCCACCTTCGTCTTTTCAGGACAGTCCTGCCCCTCACCAATATGGACTCACAGAGGTGTTCCTCTAAGGTTCACTGGCCCAGACTGGGCTGGGGGGTAGGTATGCTTTGGAGCCAGGGGAGCTTTCATGAAGCTTTCCCTTCCCCTACTACCCAAAACAGCCCTCACACACACCCACAAACCCAACACAGGGGCAAATATTCCAGGTTCAAACAACCTGAGAAGAGCCAGTGAGTAACTCAATCATCTCTCTCGGACAAATCATTTTCCTTTCCCCATAACTAATTTATCCTTTGCCAGCAGGGTGCTCTCATACATGGAGATTTACGTTTATGGCACATTAAAGCTTAGCTATATCATATTGCTTACTAACTTAGTGGACAGGATCATTTCCAATTCTGCCCTGAGGTCTCACAATCCAGTTTAAAACAAAGACCCCTGTAACCGAAATTATCCTGACCTGGCCAAAGGCCAGCTACAAGGCCACTGCCCAGAGGAACCTTCGTCTCCCCAAGCTACCTCAGTGGGATTTGTAATAATGTTCCTAAAGACCTGATCTAACATTATCCATTCAATTGGATGAGCTCTTCATATGACAAAGAAGAGAGACCGCTGCCAAGGAGTCACTTGAATCAGACATGAACGAAGCGTTGGCCCAACTGTGGAACATCCCAGCACGTTACACGCATTTTATAAACGCGTGTCTGACACAACTGGGTCATCAAGTTATTTCTGTAACTGTAAGACAGTCAAGTAAGTTCTTATACTTCTTCTCACCTTGCTTGTCTGATCTCATTTTAGATAAAACTTTACAGCCTGTATTTGTGCAGCACTTCCCAGGTCCTCCTCTCTGCGCCTCACTCTGCTGAGCACAGGACAAAGAATTCTGGAGCAATAACTCTGCTCACAGTCCAAAACAAAGGAGACAAATGAAAAACAGACCTGCCCCAATGAGGTATCCAGGGTCACTCTAGAAGATCCCACAGTCCACCACATGGGGAAGGCATAGTGCCAACAGCACCCCATACAACAGCACCTCAAACATTTAAACCCCATTATTCAATACAACCTATAAGCTCAACGTCCATCTTATTTAAAATGGTTGCGTGCCAAAAACACACCACCACAAAGCATCTCACACACGCTTTTTGATTCCATCACACAACACGGAGAACAATTCAGGATTACAGTGATTTTCAGACATTTAAAAAAAAAAAAAGTAGTCATGGTAAGTGATGGGGTTTAGAACTGAAGATCATCTAGGTCTGACTTTTCTACTGAGCAGTCTCCTACAGCAGCTTTTGCAATACACTGCTTTTAATTTTGAGCGATGAGTAGGAGTACTTCACTCAACTTCAACACCACATGTAAGAAAGGCATTCAGTCGTTTTATTTTAACAATAAATTTATTGTTCAGGTACTAGAAATTCAAGGCAAGTTTTTTTAATATGCATAAGTGTGTTTCATAGGCAGTAAAAAGCACGTTTCCCATTCTGCTGAGCATGACAAAGTCCCACCTTCTTAGCAGAAATGGGCATCTTAAAAGAAAATCTTTGAAAAGAAGATCTTTGAATTACAGCAAAGGGTAGCTGCTTTGGCAAGGGGGTTGGACTAAATGATCTCCAGAGATCCCTCCAATCCCCACCAATCTGTGAAATCCCATAGCTAACACTGATCCACGAGGTAAAGAAAGTGAGGCAATTTCTAGACCTCCATTAGAGACAGGATACTAATTTTTCAATCTGCTGTGAAACTGATTTCAGTAAAATAATGGAAAAGGGAGAAAATTGTGTATTACCATGCATGTATTACCAGCCCTCTCTCTGAGGGCTGTGGATTCTTTTGTGCTCCTTGATGATGTGATTCACAGATCAGCATTAATCAAGCCTGTGCCACCTTTTACCAGTGTAATATGATCATTTAGCGTAATTAGTAGATGATATTTCGATACAGCCACGGACTTGGACCAGATTTGTAATGTAAATATTTGCCAAACAGTACATCCCAGTGCCCAGTGCTGCAGAATAGTGTAACTTAAGATACTCACTTGCTGTGCTTTCTCTTGTTGGGGCAGAGTTAAGGCTGCTGTGGGAATTCTCACTTTCATAACATCAGGCTGTTTAAACATTATACAAAATCACAGGATCGTAGTGGTTGGAAAAGACCTTTAAGATCATCGAGTCCAACCATAAACCAAACACTGCCAATTCTACCTCTAACCCATGTCCCTGAGTACCTCGTCTGCCCATCTGTTAAATCCCACCAGGGAAGGTGACTCCACCACCTCCCTGGG
>NW_010335367.1:2491-5499 GCF_000700745.2 Antrostomus carolinensis
TGCCCTTCTCTGGACACGCTCCAGCACCTCCATGTCCTTCTTGGAGTCAGGGGCCCAAAACTGAACCCAGCACTCAAGGTGTGACCTCGCCAGTGCCGAGTACAGGGGACAATCACTTCCCTAGTCCTGCTGGCCACACTATTTCTGATCCAGGCCAGGATGCTTTTGGCCTTCTTGGCCTCCTGGGCACTCTGCTGACTCATGTTCAGCTGCTGTTGACCAACATCCCCAGGTCCTTTTCTATCAGGCAGCTCTCCAGCCACTCGTCCCCAAGCCTGTCATGCTGCCAGGCAGTAGTTGAGGCCAAAGTGCAGAACCTAGCATTTGGCCTTATTGAACCTCCTGTCATTGGTCCTGGCCCATCGATCCAGCCTGTCCAGGTCCCTCTGCAGGGGGGGGGACCTGGACACACAGCAGAGCTTTCCTACCCTCCAGCAGATCAACACTGCCGCCCAACTTGGTGTCCTCTGCAAACTGACTGAGGGTGTCCTCGATCCCCTCATCCAGATCATGGATAAACATGTTAAACAGGACTGGTCTCAACACTGATCCTTGGGGAACACCATTAGAGACCAGACAAAAATAATGTTACATTAATTTCTGCAGTACCAAAATTGAATGAAAGAGCTCACGATACAGCAATCGGTTCAGGCAGCACAAGGATAAACAGAAAGGAAACTCCAGGAACAAAGAACCAACATTTCAAGCTTCCCCAGCCACCTTTTCCCTGGTGTACTCCACCATCCACGAGCACAGCCCAGCTTTCCTAGGACACAGGAATTGACAGAGCACCATTTGGTACGATTCCGAGCGTGGCACACATGCAAAAAGTAATTCAAAAGAATCATTGCAAGATGTAAACACACAGCATCCTTACAGCAGAGACATTTTATGCCTCAGCTGAGACTTTATATAACTGCCTTAAATTCTACAGCAGGAAATTCCCCAGGTTCTTTATCTTACGTATCATAACGTTTTGTCTTATCTACTACAGAGATGTTACCTGTATCAATGTCTAACAATCCCCAACTATCTCTTCATTCTTTTTCTTCCAACAGAAATACCCAGAAGTTGTTCACGCCCCACAGCAAACACACAGGTTTAAGCAAGCTGTACACCTCTTACTAATACAACTTCTTACTAATTTTTTTCCTCTCAGATCCATACAGGTCCTACCAGTGAAATTTTCCACAACAGTTAGAAAGCAGAATGACTGCCCTGACAATGAAAAAACCCCTCTCAGTATTCTTCTCAGTCCTCTCTTATATAAACAGTATCCCAAGGTCTCTGTATCTTTGCCACATCCCCAGGACCGAGTCCTTGTGTGGTATCACCTGTAATGAGGATTTACACAAGAGTGAAGGAAAGCTTCAGCATTTTTTTTTCTTAGCCTCACCTAGCACATTCTTTGCTTTTTCCAGTTGCAGGGAGATATTTTTCCTTCACAGACCATAATCTCTCCTCACTCATCCAAAAATGTACACCAGGAGAAGTTCTCTGCCTGCAGTTGTCTTTACAAGTTTTACAGCAGCAGAGAAGTACACAACAGCCCTTGGCAAGCCAAGTGCATGAGTGGACTGTTCTCTCTCTGATGCTCCCATTGCTAGGACCTACCAACCCACACTCTTTGCAGCCTTTGGCAGAACATCTGGCATTCAGTAGAAAGGTGACTCTCACCCTTCCTTTCCCTGAAGGACCAGAAGTTGTTTCCTCTACTATGTCAGAAATGCCATGAAGGACAGGCAGAGCCACATCTTCCACTCACTCCTTAGCCAAGGCTGAACCCGTGAAGAAGACAGGAATTGTAAAAACACAAAGCAATAGTCCAGCAGCTGCACTGGGACACCAAATGTGAGGGTGACAGTGGGTCCCTCCAAGATGAGTCTATTTTTCCAAGCCTGTTTATAAAATTGCACTTTCACAAAAGGACAAAACTTATACGGACTAATGAAAGTGCTGTCAGTAGGAACTCTAGTTCTTCCCTGCTTCCTTTCTCTTCAAACTTCAGAGGCAGGTAAGAAAACAGAGGAAGAAGAATATTTGTATATAATAAAGAGAATTACTGTCCGCCTCTGTGACATTTCCTTGGGTACCTACAGCAGCACTTGGAGACAACCCCAACAACCACCACGTTACTCTGGACTCTCTCAGCATTTGTGACAAGAAAATAACAAATCACAAGAAGGTTTCATTAAGGCTTAGTGTTGGCCCAACTCATCACCCCTTAATGTCAACAGGAGTAGTACCAAAGATTAGATGGAGTGACTCCAAGTCTCCTTCACAGAGATCTTACTTACCTGAGGTAACTGGATGCACACTAATGGAAATGTCGCAGACCAAACCTGGAGAGATGAAGAAAATGAAAGTGAATTTTGCTGCCTTTTGGACCCACCTCCCATCACAGTTACCTCAAGAGAACAGAAAGGAGGGATTTGGAGGGGGGGGAGAGGGGCGCAACACAGAGAGTTATGTCAAATCCCACTTGTCTCTGAAAAAAAGGAGAAAGTCTAAACACGGGTCACTATACTGATTTCATCGGAACTTGAATTTAAATAATGTCAGCAGGCAAAATATTAAAATAGATTCACAGAAACCAAAGGAAAAATGGAGATTAAGGGGAAAAGCAAAACTTGTGCACCAATTAAATCGGAAATCCTAGTCAGAAAAATCCAATGCTATTCCTCTCCACATTTAGGTCCCCCATCATCACCTGATGACCTGTTTACAGCAGCAAGAACAGAAATCAAGCCAGACCTTTCCTGCTCAATTCTCCTGCCCTGGTCCCACTTTCTGACTGGTCTCATTTTGCTTCTAATACAAAAAACCACTGCTGGAGTGAAAAATCACACAAAACCAATCAACATAAAGCACTCCACCCACTCATGTTCATAATGGCACCTTCTGGGCTGTAACAGCACAGCCCCAATGTTAGAAGGGTGCTGCAAAAATAGCTGGCTGGGGTTTGGGGGCGGGGGTGGGTTTGGGGTTTTTTTTGGTAGTGGGGGAAG
>NW_010335368.1:0-6870 GCF_000700745.2 Antrostomus carolinensis
TTCTGTGATTCTGTGATTCTGTGAAGTGCAACCTGTTATGCTGGGGCCACATCTGTGAGCAGAGGGAGGCTGTGCTAACATGGGGCCGACTGGTTCGTATGAATATCTAGCAACAGGAGATCCAGGAGAGACTGCTGAAGCCAGCACTGTTGGCTTGCAAAGGAGCAATAGGACACCCTGGGAACCTGCTGTCATCCATGCCCACAACCCCTTGACTCTTTCAAGTATGTGAACTCTTTCAAGTACTGTAGGGTTAGGAAGCTGGGTAGCTGTTCCCTCACTTTTATTTTTATTTTATGACCCCCTTTAAGCCTCTTGGAGATGCTGTAAGAGGGAGAAAAAGGATGAGTAATAACCCAGTTTCCTGAAACCTTAGCAACATGACACAGTCAGAACCACAGGTATGATAAGAACAGTGGGAAAAAAACCCAACGGTTATGGTATTTCTAAAGATAATTGGTCTTTACTAAGGAATTGTACCATTAAAGGGTAAAAAATTGTATTATTGACATAAGTACAGTGAAAAATATGGTAGAGAGGCAATAACTGAAAGTAATATAAGTAATTCCCCAGAACCTGATCTTCTAGAAGAATGATTTTACTCATTGAGCTATTGCTGTGATCTATAAACAGATGAGAATACTCTCACAGTGGATAAGGAAGGTGTACAGCATAAAGCAAAAATCCCCTAGTAAGTCCTGTGACTTACTTGTGTACACTCCCCAGAGGCACACAATGCATCAGTGAGACAACATTGATATTTAAAGTCAGAAACTGCAAACACAAATCACAAAAGGGAATAATGAAATCTCCCCTTGTGAAGCACCTTAATGAGATGAAACTTCCCATCACATCTTTAGAGTTTATAGGTATTGACTATGTCCCAAAAGCTCCCGGAGAGGGGGAGGCAGGAGCAGCTTATTAAGACAATGAGAAGCACAGAGGATTGAAAACTTGAATGCATCACTACCAAATAGCACAAATCAGTAACTGAAATAGATTATATATATTTGTATAAGACTGGCAGAAGAAATCTCCTCTGAGCTGATTGCCTCTGCTTGATTACAGACAGTGAAGTGAAAGCTCCACAAAAGGCAGAGGAGGGTTGTTAGCTACTGTGGGCAGTGCAGGGTATGGCGGCAGGGACCTTTGGCTCATCACAGCTGTTCCACGGGAGCTGTCTGCTGTCATTAATGTATTTGGTGAGAAGCCACAGGCAGATGCCCCTTTGCCAGGCACTGCTGCCCTTCTCAAATGGTGTGTCCTTTCTATGCAGTCATGGCAAGAGCATCATTCCTGTTAGTTCGGACAGCAGAGTGTCTGTGGAGACAAACCTGGTTTGTGCCTGTAGCATGGGAGTGGGCTATGAATGGTCAGACATCACCTTAATTCTGGTATTGACAATAAACCAAATTACCACTGTTCAAGGGATACATATACAAGGACAGGTCAGATCCCCCAAACCTTAAATTTTCAACATGGTATTGATGAATTTTGCAAGAAAAAGTCTCTTTGGAAAATACTATTTTACTGTTTCTTTGGTAATATGAACTTATTGAGGAAGACTAAAGTAGGTAGTAAATGAATTGTACTCCCTCATTGGAGACATGATGGAGATTGACTAAATGTGGCTAAATTCACAATTTCTCTGTCTTCCTTTTGAAGTGATTATCCCTGGAATACATGCTTCAGTCCCTGTAGAGCTATTTCAGTATGATAATACCCAGTCACAAAGGTTTGATTTCCACTAAGTTTCTCAATGCGGCTTTGATAAGCAGAGATTAAATTGCTTACTGCTAGAAAAGATATTTGGAAAATAAATCATAATTCTTAATCTGTTATCTTTATAGATTGCTAACTCATTTTAAAATGGTAAGATAGCTTAAAAATAAATGTATTGCAAATATTTCTAGTTTTATAGTGTTGATGCGTCTGGTTAATTTTTATCAGTCAATACCAGGGAGGGAAATGTGACTGACCTAAGTGAAATCTGATCAAGCAATTTCAATATGTGAACAAAAGCATTATATTCACAAAACTAACCACACATTTTTGAAATCTCTGACTCACATTCTCTGTTTAATATGTATACATGGCCAGCAGGTCATGGGAGGTGATTCTGCCCCTCTACTCCGCTCTGGTGGGACTCCACCTGGAGTACTGCATCCAGCTCTGGAGTCCTCGGCACAGGAAAGACATGGACCAGTTAGAGCGGGTCCAGAGGAGGCCACGAGGATGATTAGAGGGCTGGAGCACCTCTGCTATGAGGACAGGCTGAGAAAGTTGGGGTTGTTCAGCCTGGAAAAGAGAAGGCTCTGGGGAGACCTTATTGGGGCCTTTCAAATACTTAAAGGGGGCCTGTAAGAAAGATGGGAACAGACTTGTAGGAGGACCTGTTGTGATATAACAAGGTTTTAAACTAAAAGAGGGTAGATTCAGACTAGATATAATGAAGAATTTTTTCGCAATGAGGGTGGTGAAACACTGGAACAGGTTGCCCAGAGAGGTGGCAGAAGCCCCATCCCTTGAAACATTCAAAGTCAGACTGGACAGGGCTCCGAGCAACCCGATCTAGTTGAAGATGTCCTTGCTCACTGCAGGGGGGTTGAACTAGATGACCTTCCAAGAAGGTCCCTTCCAACCTAAACCATCCTATGATTCTATGATTTTATGTATATACTTCACACAAGAAAGTAAATAACGGTAAGGATCAAATTGGTTATCCTAAGGGCCCTGAGATGTTCAACTTAGCTAATGCAGTTAAAGGGGGATGAAATGTGGATATGCTGTCAGTTATTTAAGACTGAGCAAAAATTGCCATGATTTCTTCCAGTTTGAGTGATACAGAGAAGAATCTTTGATATTTTAAAAACATTAAGAAGCCCTGTCTGGAAAATGTGACCATTTGGGACTAGCCTAGGAACCAACACTCCGCTGCCTCATATCATCAGAGCTGAACAGTGACCACCTACACCATGGTGATGAATCTTTATTGATCTGTGTATCCTCACAAGTTTCAACACTGAGACTCCTTGATCCTGACTGGAAGCCTACCAACAGTAAGAACTATGTTTTTAAAATAATCCTTCATGAACCCACTAGAAATAGCCCACAGATGATTAAGGGTCCCCAGGCTGAAAACCACTACTTTAAGAAATGATACTCACTTCATCCTAGTATTAACTTGAAATATACGCTTAAATAAAATTCACCAGTTCTGTTATTTATACGGCATTCCACATTCCTAATTTCATCTATGTAACATAATTTCCCTGGGAACACCTATCTAAATTGTCATCTGTTGCATATTGTTTATATAATGTAATGTATGTATGTATGTGTAACAACTCCTGCATTATCTTATTTGTTCTCTATCTTCTGACATGCTTACTTCAGTTAGTACAGAATAATGTAATTATTACACGATTATTAAGATCACATAAGGAGACACCTGACAAATACTTCAAAATGGCTCAGATCTTTATTCTACTAATTGCTGCAGTATGTCTGTGCATATCATTGACTGCATTGCATCTGGAATTCTTGTGTGAAACCAACTGAATCATGCTCTTCCCGTGCTACACAGGCTTTTAACCAAACATATGTCTGTTATTCTAACACAATGTTAGACCAACAGACTCATCATTTAGTTGCTAGGGGGTTTTGTGCAGGTTTTTTTCATAACTGAGCATAGGACTGCAAACATAGAAAAAGCTTCATGCAAAGGGTGTTCTGGCATATTTAAATTTACAATATTTTTTATCACAGCACCTCAGTAATGCAAAGTACCTCTATATTGGAATTACAATACTAAATTCAGTAGCATGTCACTGATGTCTATATGTTTTCAAGTTTAAAGAAGTATGGTCTTCTAGTCATATAGGTGGTAAGAATTCTTCACAGTGATTGCCTTAAGAAAGAACCTTTTACTTATGTTAATAGATAAAATGAAATTAAACTAGTTATAGAAAATGGTTAGATAAAAATCTCTTTTTGATGAGTAGCTCCTTTATGTCTGCTGACTAGACACTCTATGTTTTATCTGAGTTATGTAGGTATTCTACGGCTTACACATATGTAATGCCTAGATACCTTCTTGAGGTCTATAAAAATAGAAGTGAAAACTGGTGCATAAATAAGCTTGTAGAACATCAGCTGAAAGTTCTTGCCATGGAAAGAATTAAAGTGTATAGAGAGACTATATTGGCTGGTCACCATGTTCAGCTGAGCAATATTATTACAGTTTGCTGACAATACTAATACCTTAAGTGATCAATCTATAGGCATGGCTATTCTTAGCACAAGACAGTGAAAACAAACTGCTTTGCTTACAATATTCACACCACCAAAGTATGCCCTTAGCAGAGTGGTACAAATGTCAATAGGCAGCTGAGCTCCTCAAAATCCATAACAAGTTATCCGAAGCACAAACAAACCTTCAGGAAGTCTTTGAACATATAGTTCAAATTTCAGTACAACTCCTTTCTCCAAATCCTTCACTTCTGGAAATCTATTCCCTCTTAAATTATGGCAGTCTCTGTTATAGTTAGGTCTGTCAAATGGGAACATACCCATGGATCACTGTGTGCAAGGAAGGACCTTCAGAGTAAAAATTTAACAGAGTAACATTTAACCTGTCTGGAGTTTCAAGCACAGATTCCAGACCTCAAGGACTGGGGTGTTAACCTTGGGTGGTTGCTGTTCATTTCAGCTCATCTTTGTGCCTTGTGCTGTTATGATAATGAACTTTCTTTGCTGGGTGCAACTGCATATTTTATATCAACATAAAAATCCAAATGATAGCTGCATCTATCCAAAGTAGTATTTATTAGACAAGGAAGACAAATAGATGAAATAAAGCTTTTGCTCTGTCTCACATGAAGGTGTAGCTTGAGAAACTTCAGTAATTAATTCAAGAAATTAAGTTACAAAAGTCAGGCACTGGCACAGTATGTTCTCAGCCAGTTAAATACTGCATATTATTTTAGCAAATGCTTCTGCTGGCAATTGTTAACCTCAGGCAACAGAAATACTTGTTTGCAGAGGAGGAAAGAGCAACTAGGGAATTCATTTATTCACTCCTGTAAAAGCTTTTCTTAACTGATATGCATAGTTACTATTTCAGAATGAACTGTAAACCAAGCTCATTTTAAGTGGCAAGGCATCTTTGCTGGTTTAGTTTTATTTCTGAAAGCCACATTAACAGCATATAGCTATTACTTGGTTTACAAATTAAATGCAAAATTAGTAGTACTGTTAGTATAAAACTATGTTTGACTTGTACAATTTTCAGAGAATAAAAGACCTGTACAAGCTCTTCTCCTTGGGGAAATATTTTTAAAATTCAGTAACTGTCATATGGTGTAAGAATACTCAGTTCAAAGGAAGAAACAAAACCAGACAGAAAACACAAACTGGTTTATACTTTTGTGACTCAGTACCATAAGCAGTGCTCCTCCAGTATGGTAGAGGGTTCATCCCAACATGTCCTTCAATGTGGCACTAGTATTTTATAATGACTTCCTACAAGTCCTTTGTGATCTTGACAGTCTCTGTCCATTGCTCTTATGAAGATATGTCCCATGATACTGCACTTGTCAGAGTGTTTTTCTGTTTCCAGAAATAATTTGTTTCTCCTGTCAGCCTCAGCGCACTGTCTTGCTAAAAGAGCCTCTTCTGGGTGGCCATCTGGAAGCATCACCTCTGTGCAAAACAGGCAGGCTGCTGGATTTGTGTTGGCTCACTTCTCCTCAGTACTGGCTACTGCCCTGAAGGCAGCATTACATTTTATTCCTGGACTACACAGCATTATAATTAGATGTGCAGACAGGACATTTTGATTGCTAAATTCTAGGCATGTTGACATTTGTGACAAGACTCAAAGACCCAGGAAAAAAGGATAAAGATACAGAGGAAGGAATCAGCTGAGGACAAGCAGAGATAATGATCCAAGACTCCAGAACTGATTAAGTGCATGAAGGTGTAATACTGTACCTGAAATGCAGTATGGAGAACCCTCTCTCATTCTGTGTTTTGGAAGAAGAATCTGAAAGACCACCAGATTTTAAGGGAAAAAATGAACTAGAGAGTAATGAAAAGCCAGAGCCAAGGTGCTAAAACCAGACATGCCCAAACTATGGAGAAATTAGATTGCAAAAGCTCTGAAATGTGGGCCTTTCTATAACCAGAAAACATTACAGAACATGAAAGTGATAAGTCAGAAGCAGGGGGAACGCAGAAGAATCCTCCCTGGATCTAAGAGAGCTGGGAAGATCAATGAGTAAAGAGGAACATTGACTCACTATAATTAATATTATAGTCTTTTTGTGCCTGTCTTCATAATTACAGTGTAAAACATGTCTACATTTTTTCCTTGCCATGTATAGTGCTTAGGTATAAATCATCTATGGGCTCGTGAACTACACTTCAGTGAAACTAATGACATGAAAGTCTCTAGACTTGGGATGAGGCAGCATTTATAATAAAAAATATCAGCTTGGAGAAAGGAATACTAAAATTGTTTCTTTTATACTAATGTACCATTTATGCCTCTTCTTGTTACTGTGCTTTAGGAATGTGTATGATTATCACAAGGTATAAGAATCATGAATCATTCAGTTTCCCAAGGACATCCCCATAGAGCAGTCTCAAATGCAGACATCTGAGAGTTCCCAGATTACTTTCTGGAGCTGGAGAGACTGATTCAAGGTCTTTCATGGATAAATTATCAGTTTTCCTGAAATGGCATTTAAATATTGTGCTTCAGAGATCTGATGGATTTACTCTGGTATAAATTGAGGGTAGTTCCAAGGTAACGGGGTTCACCAGCACCTGGGTTTAAAGGCAGATGAAGAAATGTTTGGGTTTTTT
>NW_010335369.1:0-786 GCF_000700745.2 Antrostomus carolinensis
GTGCCATCCCATGCCATGCCATGGGGCAGGAATAGCCATCCCATGCCATTTCATGCCATCCCATGCCATCCCATGCCATCCCGTGCCATTCCGTGCCATCCCATGCCATGCCATGGGGCAGGACTGGCCATGCTGTGCCATTCCATGCCATCCCGTGCCATTCCGTGCCATGCTGTGGGGCAGGACTGGCTATGCCATGCCATTCCATGCCATCCCATGCCATGCTGTGCCATTCCATGCCATCCTGTGCCATGCTGTGGGGCAGGACTGGCTGTGCCATGCCATTCCATGCCATTCCGTGCCATTCCATGCCATGCCGTGCCATCCCATGGGGCAGGACTGGCCATCCCGTGCCATTCCATGCCATGCTGTGAGGCAGGACTGGCCGTGCCGTGCCATTCCATTCCATGCCATCCCGTGCCATCCCATGGGGCAGGACTGGCCATCCCGTGCCATTCCATGCCATGCTGTGAGGCAGGACTGGCCGTGCCGTGCCATTCCATTCCATGCCATCCCGTGCCATCCCATGGGGCAGGACTGGCCATCCCGTGCCATTCCATGCCATGCTGTGAGGCAGGACTGGCCGTGCCGTGCCATTCCATTCCATGCCATCCCGTGCCATCCCGTGGGGCAGGACTGGCCATGCCGTGCCATTCCATGCCATGCTGTGAGGCAGGACTGGCCGTGCCGTGCCATTCCATTCCATGCCATCCCGTGCCATCCCGTGGGGCAGGACTGGCCATGCCGTGCCATTCCATGCCATGCCGTGAGGCAGGCCTGGCCGTG
>NW_010335369.1:892-1292 GCF_000700745.2 Antrostomus carolinensis
CAACCACTGTCCCCAAAGCCACCAGGGAGGGCAGCTCCCGGCACCCCGAGGCCACCGGCCGGGTCAGAGCGGGGTGACAGGTCCCTGTCCCCTCCCCGCAGCACAGGGCTGGCCTCTGCCCACCTTGTCGCTGTCCCCAGCCCTGTCCCTGTCCCCATCCCCGTGCTGAGGAGGGACGGGGACGATGGTGGCAGCAGGGACAGGTAAAAATAGCCCCATGGCCGGCACCAGCCCCGGCGGTGGCCCCGGGGTTGCACAGCACAGACACGTGTGTCACGGCGTGTGGCATGTCACCAACCCAGCCCTGCGCCCGGTGACATGCCACCACCACAGCCCTCCCTGCTATTTACACCAGGACACGTGTCCCCACGGCGGCGTGGGTGGCCTGGCACCGAGACCT
>NW_010335370.1:0-37721 GCF_000700745.2 Antrostomus carolinensis
GCTCGGCTGCTGCAGCTTCCACGGCGATTGCTTCCCCCCCCTGCCCCGTTTCTGCTTTATAGCTGGATAAGTCTTCATAAAACAGGCAGGAATGAAACTCCCCCGCCTACACGTGCCTCTATTTTCCATGTTGACATGTTTTCCTGCTTTGGGGTGGAGGCCACTGCTTTTTCCTTAGTATTGCTCCTAAAAAAAAAGAAAGAACATAATTGTTTTTTTTTTCAAGTTATTGTAAGTGGAAGCCAGTAGATACACCCAGTTCATAGCAATGCAAAGTATGTGGCCTGGACTATGTGAATAATATAAATACCTTCATTTAT
Source organism: Antrostomus carolinensis (assembly GCF_000700745.2). Lineage (NCBI taxonomy): Eukaryota > Metazoa > Chordata > Aves > Caprimulgiformes > Caprimulgidae > Antrostomus > Antrostomus carolinensis. The sequence continues at coordinate 321 of NW_010335370.1, forward strand.
AATATATTATGTCTAATATATCCGAGTATGGTAGCAATATATGCTTCTGAATTTTTCACGCGAGGACTTCAGGCGTTATTAAGAGGCCAGTTCAGAACTACAGTACAGAACTTTCCCCAGACCCTCTTAATTGCCTCCTGCTAAGAATTTAAAAAAAAACCCCAACAAACCCAAACCCCAAAACAAACCCACACATTTTTCATAAAAAGAACTCTGAGATCATTAGCTAACATTTGGAAGTCCCTCAAATTAACATGCGTGAAGGACTGTGGCCAAACTCCCACTGGCTCCCATAAAAGCAGTAATCAGTCCTTCAAGCAAGATTCTCTACAAAATAACACCGCGAAGTCCCTTCAGAAGGGATTGCCAATCTCACCATCTGACTAGATTAAAAACAGCAGTAACAATGTGATAATTGACAAGAGAAACTTCCCTGACAAGGAATGAATCAGTGTTTATTTTTAGCCTTTTCCCCAAATGCTTTATTTAAACAAAAGATTAACTAATTATTTCCGTCGTTATATGTCCACACTAGAAACAGGAGATGGCAGATCCTTACATATCTGCAGGGAGCACTTTGTTTTTTTGGCTTATCCTTTGAGGACTGCACCCTGGACGGATGCGATTGTGCCGATTGTCCTTACACTTCTAGTTCAATCAATCTGAAAAGTATCAAGGCTTTGCTAAATTTAGACACCCCCCCCCCCCATCAATATTTTTTATTTCCTAAATAGCAAGCCTAAAAAAAGGTTTCAGAAAATGTAAACTCTAATTTTCTCTGTATCCTACCTTTGCTCCAAAGCTTTGCTTGAAAAACAAGTCAATATTAATCCTGTCACTGCAACTGCCCACTGCAGCCTTTTGCAATGAAAGAGGACTTGCATTCCAAGAAGATAAGGTTGCTCTACCTGTGCACAGGAGCCAGCAATAAAATCTTATTAGGAGAAGGCAGTTCACCTGAGAAAAGACTACCAAAAGATTTGTCCCTTTTACAGGTCAAATGGAAGGAAACAGCATCAATCCCAATGAAACCAAATAATATGTTTCTGGCAATAAGCTTTTTGGGTTCTGCTTTGACGTGAAGTGGGGGACTTGAAGTGTTTTTCTTAAATTTTAAATGAATTGTGGATTGCAGCATGGGTTTCATTAGCAGAAAATGAATCTGTTTTCTTTGAAAATGTCTGAAGATATATTTTTGTGGCTTATCTGCTATGGAACTAAGAAACATAAATGACCTTTTGCTTCATTGTACTGCAGATCTATAATATGAAGATTGCTACAAAACATACAAAGAGCTGATTTACTGGTCTCTTACTTTCGTAGTCTCAAAGCAATTGTACTACACTAAATTCATAGGTCAAATGGTATCAATTTTAGCCCTGAAGAGTGAGTCTGATTTTCAGCATCCAATTTATTCTTCAATGGAAAATGTTTGTGTAGAATTTCTTTTCCATGCTCCTTAATATTTCAGATAATTTTGGATATGTTTACTTGGGTAGGCCCATTCTAGGTAAAAGAGTTTGTTTGCAACATTTTCGTGCATACCTGGTCATTCCTGAACAGAATGGGATGTGGAGTAGAAGACCATAGAAATAATGGAAAATTGTCATTTTCTTTATATGCAGCCCACTGGTCCCTTACAGAGGTTAGAGGGAGAAACTTCACTGTTGGATTGCTTTTAGGACCAAGTCAAGTCATTGGTGTCTCATCTCAGATGTTAGTACGAGATGCATCAAAATGGAATGTTACCCAGAAATAAAAGTATACTTTCTCCTGTTTCTACATTTCCTGAGGAGATCATTGCAGAAATGGCTGCTTGTTGGGATGAGCTCTCTGCCTGGAGAGTATGTGCTTTGCAAATATTATCTTCAATGGTGACCCCAGAACCCCAGATGATTTAATTGCTGTTTAGAAGTAAGATGCATGTAGAACACTAACAAGAACATTGTACAAAATGATTTAATCTGCGAGCAATCAGGCCAAACAAATCCGTGAATCATTCATAGGCATCTGCAGCGCAAAGAGATACAGTTAATTACAAAGGAAAACATTACAGGTCGGGGGGGAAGGGGTGAGACAGGGAATAAGGTAGATCAGTAAAATCTGCATTATATACACGAGGTTTTAACTAGAATTTATTTTATTGGCTCCAGGCCGAGTTCAAAAAATAAGGATACAGGGCAGAATTTGAGTTCCTAAATCTAAAACAGGAATGGTGAACAACCCCAGTGAGCTGTGTCTGACCTTGCATCATGCCTGAATTCCCAAGCCACCTGAGGTGTTTTACATCAGCTACTCTGCTGTATAGAGCCCCTCCATAACTGCCCAGATCTGCACCAGTTCAACAGGGCCAAGCAGCCTGGCACTCACTCGTATTTCAACTTAATCAGGAACTAAAAACTATGTGTTACTCCATACAAGGCCCCACAGTGGCTCAGTTTGAGGTAATCTTCAAACCCCTCTAATGGATGCCAGTGAGACTGAGTTTCCTCAAATGCAGCTGTGCCTGTTCCCTCTAAAAAGATGTTTTAATGATATACTAGAGCAGGTAAAGCGTTTATCCAGTAAGTGGAAGGTCTCAATTCAGGGCCTGTTCTTTGTAGATCAGAGATATCAGCAATCACATGGATGTCTGGGTGCATAAGTATTCCCCTGAAACCAGCTTCGGAGCTTGATAGGTTTCACTCTCAACTCTGTCTCCTGCAGAGGACATGTCTTGTTTAGAGTGAGTGTTGAAGCTCTGTGCAAGGATGCTCAAGTTAGCATGGACGTGTTCCTCTCGGAATTGGGTAGTGCTGTGCCATCAGAGTGGGCTGAAGAGTAGCAGAGTTTATTAGCTGAGACACAGTGTAGGTGAAGATGGTGATACATAGTGCGTCTGAGCCAGGAGCTCGGGAGCCTCCCACTGCCACACGTACCTACTCTCGAGCAAACAACAATCTACATCCGTTGTCTAAGCTACTTCAACGGATTAAAAACTGATTTAAAAAATAGAAGTTATTAATCTTTAACAGAAATGTGCGCCTCAGCCTAGAAAGAGCTACGGGGGCGTTTGGATTCGCAGCTCTCAGACTGGTGGGTGTATCCTGAACCGGCTACAGCCACCTCTCCGGGGCAGACAGGTTTGGGAATTACCGCTGGATGGCACTCTCGTGACACAGAGCACGGAGCTGCCTGTGATTTTATTTGGCTGCAAATACAAACATGTTTTAAAGACGTAGAACCCAGCTCACTTCTTCCTTATACCGTCATAAATTTGGAGTGGCTTCATGTAAGGCATTCAGTTTCACTTAGAGTTGCACCAACGTGACTGGGAGAAGAATATAAACCAGATGTTGAGAAGCGATATTTTGGCTATCAATTATATTGATAAAGTTTTGAACAATTTATGAAACTTTAAATAAAAAGAGCAGGCATAGAGGCTGTGGTCAGAAAGACCAAGGGCACCAAGCTCCAGTTCTGCTGTGTTGTTACATCAAATTTCAATAACTGACCTTAATGCTTTTTTTACATGCCAGTGTTTTTACCCCTAAGGCTGCTATGTTATACACACTGTTCTATAAAGATTCAAGAAAATTCTTCTATGGCTAGCTGTAAAACAAGAAGCTGTCTTCATTCCAAAAGCCATCATTTGAAATCTTTGTTTTAAAGTTTCCAGTCTATATATTTGAAATGTTTGGAGAATGTTTCAATCATTTCTAATCCCAAATATTATGCTTTTAAAAAAAAAAAATGTTTGAAAAAGTCTCAGTTATTTTCACATAGAGTAATCATTCTATGAAAGTAAATATTTTTTTCAGAAAGTATTTAGTTTTCTGATGAGAAACAAATTTGGGACTAAATTTGCATTTTTAAAAGTGGTGATTATCTCAGCTCTCTAGTGAAGCAGAATCATATCCACAATAACTCTTTAATAAAGATAACACATTTTCCTTAATGTACTGTACATGTGTTATGTATCAATGCACTGTGTGGGAGAATACCAGTAAATTTCTGCAAATGCATTTGAACATCATTTGAAATGTGTTTAACTATCTTAATGAAATTTGTGCTTCTGCTCCTTTTCTGTTGGCATAGGTGGTGACACCTTTCTCCCCTGTGAAGAGCTTCAGTTCCCCCAAATCTGTACAGTACTCTGAATATTAAGAATGTCTGATAAGTTCAGGAACTTTTTCAGCAAAGTCATCTTCTCCACCTTCATTTCCACCAAATCCAACAAGAGATCTAGCAATCAATTTAAGCTGAGTCATTTTCTATTTTGGGGCTGGTAGCATATCTCTTGTTTCAGCCAGGGAAGGAGGTGCTTAGAGTGTTTTATCACAGCCAGCTCTTGTGATTTACTTGGCATAACTGAAAGAAGGAAATTGTGTAAATATGGGCTAAAGCTTATTCTTGGGAAATGCACAGTTCCATGGACTTGGGATCTTTAATGTGTATTTTTTGTTACCTCTGGTATGTTGTGAGTTCAATTCTCTATTTGTAGCGTAAGAATAATATCACACTAATTCTGTGATCCTTGACAGAAGAGTTCCTGTACATGTGCTAAATGTACTTAGAGGCAAACCTGGCAGGCTCAGGGTAAGAATGCTTCAGCACACCTTTCCTGCCCTCTCTGGTTTTGGCTTATTCTGAGGGTCATCATGGCCCCAGCATAATTGGGTTGCCCTGGGAGGATGCTTTAAACTAAGGACTGACTTTTATGGCTGAATAACACAGCAAGCTGCATCTATTCAGAGAATAGGATGGAAACTCTTGTCTTCTCACACTTTTGCCCTTCCATCTCCTGACTTTATGCTGGACAGCATCCGCAAGTGACAGGATGGTGTGCAATCACCCTATAAAGAGCCTGTGTCTCCCCCTACTTTCTTTTATGTAGTGTTGCCATTTACTGAATAACTGGTAGTTAACTTAATTTTTAGAATTTATTTTATGATAGTACCCCAGGGCTATGTTCTTGTTTACAATTTCTTTGCACTAGCTATTGTAGATACTGGTAGCTGAGAGAGACATGGCTGTGAAGAGCTTACAAGCTTTAGGTAGCACAAGTGGAGAACGGAGATCCAGGGAAATCAAGTCACATGCTAAGTTTGTGGCAGTGTTAATCTACCCAATCTGATTATCTAAGGCACGTAGACACCAATGCATGTTCTGGTGTGTGCATCAGCCACAGGAATGCTAACTGGAGAAGTTCATTTGGAAACATTAAGGGGGGGGGAAGGGGAAGAAAAAAGGCATGTTTAGCACTTCTTGAAGACTTGCAAGAAATTTCCACTTTTCCATTCTTCAAATACTTTGGAAATACATACGCTCTTGGGATCTTCATTTTAAAATGTTGTTTCAAACTGGAATAACATCTGTTAAATGTAGCCAAGAAACATCTGTTTTTCCATTCCTGGAACCCTGAGCTGAGGCAGCCGTTTTCCTGTCAGCTATGCCGAGGAGCGAAATCGGTTCAATAGGCCATTCTGTTCTCTCCATTACTTAGTTCTCCATTTCCTATTAAATCGATGGCCAAAAACGAGAGCAAGCAGGAGGGGAAAGGAGATTCTATGTAATATATGTATTAGCCTATGAAAAAAAACCCAAAACATTTAGCTTCAGACTAAGTTAGAAAACTGGTGATAGCAGAGCTATTAAGCCTTAGAAAGAACACCAAGGATTATATGGAACTGTAAGATTTATTAGCCCCCAAATTGTTTCTCTTTCATCATGGAAATAACAATCTGATACAAATCCCATTCAAAACAATGAAAATCTCACACTGATGGTCACTGGGCTGTAGATTTGACCCTCTCTGGTATCACTGGTAGATAGCTTAGTGGAAGCTGTTCACCAGTATACAGTATATTAATTGCAATGTTGTCATTAACTATCATCTGAGCAGCCCTAGACCATGCAGTAATTGAAAGGCCAGAAATGATTGGTGCATTGTATCCACTGTCTCTTCAACAATCGTTCACTCCAGTGAAGTCAAACTGAGGACAGCTGGGAGGGAGAACCAGAAGAAGAGTTCAAAGGCCTCAAGTAGAGAAGACCATAAGCATATTGTGTAGGGTTTAGTTCTTACATTCCCAGCTTTCCGTGCTTTGACAATGCCTTGGACAAACAAAGACATTCTTGAGAACTGCGTAATTTTTTCCCTTCATCTTTTAAGAACAGGACCAAGACTTGTAAAGGCATTTAGATTCTTATGCTCCCCCTGAAATAATCAGGCATTAAAAGCATAAATAACATTGAGAGCATGCATCATGATCTGGTATTCAATAAGCAATGAAAATCTGTATCATTCAGTCAGTAGCATTAATATTAGGAGATTAGGACACTAAGTTGGCAGAAGCCTCTATATGTATCCTTACTGAAAAATGACAGCACCCTTGTTTTTCTGGACCAAGCTAAAAAACAGCTGGGTAAAGAAATGCTGTGACCTTCTGCCATCAACATTTTGGTGAGGCAAAAAGGCCATCAGAGTCCTGTTTCTCATATAGATGTAATTTGCCACCACGTGACTTGAAAAACAAAACTAATCCTGAGGAAATTTCTCCAGTTTTTGCCTTAGATGTGACCCTTCCCTTCCCAGTCCATGAATTTAAAATACCAAGGAAGTGAGTCCTAATCTGAGGAAGAGTTTCCAAAACAGAATTAGAATTGCAGCACTTTGTGTGGCAGGGTCTTGCAAAGTGCTGATGGTACAAATTAACTAATGGAGGTCAGATCTGTGTGCATGGAGGAAACTTGCTAAAGGCAGATAGGGTGCAGGAAGGGAAGAGGGAGTTGTACAGCTCATAGGCAGTTGCAAGCAGCTTCCTGACACTATTTACTTGGTGAAACATTTCGTTTCCTTCAGAGCAGTGTTTCACTTTGCTTTCACCATCACCATTGTAAATCATATATCTTTATCGGTATCATGTCTGTTTTACATTGCCCAGCATTCACGGTCTGATACTGAAGTGACTGTTCCTCAGCTAGTCTGTAATTATCTAAATCCACGTAGTGCTATGGTCCACCCATACCCCAGCTAGACTACAGTCAAATGTATGCTTTATAAATAAGATCTAGTCTGACTGCCAAGAAAGTCTGCGCCATTTTACTTTATGAATAGTAAAAAAAGTCTGTAATAACATATGCATATGGAAAATGCTGTTGTCAATGAATAGTTGGGAATGGAATGAGTCAGTTTACTCTGTGATGCATTGATTTGTAGCCTATTTTGCTCAATGTCATCTTAATCTGTTCTCTTCAGCCTCAGCTGATTTTTGTATTTGCCATGTATACACTTTGTCCAAATGCAGTTAGGTTTGTTGTGTGTTTGGCATATCAGTGTTTGGAATTGCTGTGATTTAGAGTATCACACCCAGTGGCATGATTCAAAGGACTGGTATTTATTAGAGAAAAACCCTGCATGCTGTGAACACAAACATGCTTCTACACTGCTTGAGTTCCAACTTAATTCCGCTGATTAATCATGGATTGACGCATCCCTGGAGCTTTATGTAGGAACGACGGACATCTAGTGGCTCAGTACAATATAGCAAATTGAGATGTTACCCTTAAAAAGGCACATTGTTGTACAAAGTAGACAATTCAATGAAAATTAGACTAAATGAAATACTTTTTCAGTGGTTGAAATGCAATTTGAATATATGAGATTAGCTACAAGTCAAATAATATGGGATGAATTTTATTTTTGTGTTTCTATCTTCTTGTGAAAATGTGAGCTGACTTTGAAACTTACACAGGTTAAAATATATTTGCTACCTCCTTTTAGGAGGATATAACATCCTCTTTCATTAGGAAAAGATGGAGTACAGGGTAGATGGATAAGAAACAGGAACAAATCACACAACACAACCCTATAGATTTTTTTCTTCCACCAAATGAACACATTGATTTTATGCATGGTAATTCAGGATGTGATTAATTAGACCAGGTGATACCTGATAACTTACAATGTCTAAAAATAACCGAAGAGCAGTTAAATGTAGAACTTTACTTTCTCTGCAATGTATTTCCTATTTTAATACTTAAATAATGAGTTTCTTTAACAAGTAACCCACTCTGAGTCATATTTTCCTCTCTCTCCTTTGTTCTTATCCTAACCAATAACTGCATGGCATCCCAATAGCTTTTATTACAAAAGAGGAGTTGTGCATTGTAGGAGCAAAAATATCTGCACTGAATTGTAAGCTCTTCTTGTACTGTGACCCTGTGTTTGTATTAGGCTTGCCATTCTGTCTTTTTCTAGTTCATGCAGAAAATCCAGATGGACTATGTTAGTCTATTATGCTGCTCAGACCACGGACAGTGGTTCACCTCTCCTGAAATAACTAAAATTGAGAGACCAACATCAGGCAGTCAAGGACTGTCATCTCTGAATGTCTCCCGCTCCTATCCTAACCCCACAAAACAACTAATTCAATTTATGCAGACGGAGCTGGAGTATTTTGCTGGAGCATATGACAGAAGGAGGCAGCCTATAGATAAAGAGGGAGGCTTCTCTGCAAATCAGAACAAATCATTGCCAAATATTAAACCAAATAATCTGAAGAGAGCAACAGGAGGCATTCTGTCTCACCTGAGATGTTGATGAAACCTGGAAGCCACAGGAGTGAGATCAGACTGAGAAAAGGCAAATCACTTGTTATTTTGCAAAGATGTATAGTTCAGGAGGGTTTTTTTAAGAGTAAGAAATGACGATAAAGAAAACCCTTTACTAAACAAGAGGATTCTGTCTTCCTTTTCCCCTCTGAGCAGGCTAAATGGGAAGTTTGTAGGCCTTGGTGAAACTAAGAAAACCCTGAATAAGCACGTGAGGGGTTCTCCCATTCTGACATGGCAGTTCCAGTTCCATATCCCAAGTTAAGGTTCAGAGAGGGATTCTCAGCCTATGTATGTGCCATAAAATGATATAGGAACAGTTATCTAAACACTACTCACATTGCATTAGGACTTGGAAGACAAAGATTGGGTCCAGTGGTTCAGGCTGATGTTCTGTGGGGTTGAATTCACAGAGTTTATTGTTTCATCAAGGTACACTGGAAGCAGGGACTTTATTAATGTCCTGTGACTAATAAGTAGTGAGCGCACTGAATATGTGATAGCACCTGGATCATTAAGATTAATGAAAGTATTTATTTAGAGAGAGGTGTTAGCAGCCTTTATTTATGTGATAGAGTTTGCAGGTTTTAAACTCCTGAAGTTCTAGGTGCACTAGCATGCACAAAGTTATATTGTTGAGGTCCCATTTGTCTCCAGATTTCTTTCAATATTAGTTCCATTGTAGAGAGAAGTTGCAATGAAGAAAGCTTCCAAAGGATTTTTCTATTTGGACCTCTTGTGAAGGCTATATTTAGGATGTGAACACAGGTACACCAAAACCCTATTGCTGATAACATTCAAATTGCATTTACCAGTATTAGGGAAAAATGAACTGAATTTGTTTTAGCTGGCAAATAGTCAAGTCTCTCTATTTCAGACACTTCTGGGAAAGAATGGCAAAGCTGAGGTACACCTGACCATATGAAGTACCCTGATGTAAGTGTGGTCAACTACCAGAATGAAGAAAAAGAAGCTGGGCATTTTAACGTATGTTTACGGAATGAGAAGGTAATGACTTCTTAAATCCCTACTTAACCTTTGCTACTACAAGGTTCTGGTTACCATATTACCACTTTACTGATTAATAAGGCAGTACAAAATGAATCTAAAGTTACATGAGCTTTAGACTGAATAATTTCCCTTGTGAAAAGATCTAGGAAAATGTAGCAGTCCTGTACTGACCCAAGATTAGGTGAAAAGAGTGTGTATTGTGGAAAGGTTGGAGTGTGCCTTGCACAGATTGTAAGCGGAAAGGGTAAATGGGAGAGCTGAGACTCAGCACCTGACATTCTTGAAGCGTAAGGTCTGTTACAATGCTGGAAATCAGCCTAGGACTCCTCTGGTCTTGCTTCTGTTGATGTTGGAGTGCCAACAGCAAAAAAGCTATGACTACTCAACTCAGGCTTCCACTCCTGCTGCCCTAGTGCTTTGCCCCTGGCTTTAAACAGGGATGGGTACATATTTACTAACTAGTACAGGCAGACAAATTTCTGTTGACTAATCTTCCTCTGGCAAGGTGAGTCATCATATAGAAAAGGTTGTTTCTGCTTGTTCTCCATTCAGATTATAATCCAGTCAGAGATCCAAAAAAGAGCAGGCCAGCAGCTTCAACACCTATGACCATCTCTGTTCTTCCATAGTTACAGAGGGAAACTTGGAGAGATGTCTGTAGCTACAGGCTTTCCACAGGGAAACATCTTCATTGGAAATTACTTTGAAAGAAGCTGGCAAGGATCCTGGTAAGAATTTAGCCTTTTCTGTCCATGTTTCTTCATCTGTCAAAACAAGGCATAATCCTTCCCTACTTTACAACGGTGAGGACTCATCAGTTAACATGCTTACATCACTAAATGGGATTTCCTTATTCTGAATCACCTAGAGTTTAGTTCTCATCTCACCCTTCTTAAAGATCTTTTCCCTCTTTTCACATATCTATATCCTCTTTGCTTTCTGCTAGTGCAAAATGCAATTGCTGTTAGTGTTGCTCTTGGACACCTGACAGCAATTTTAACAGTCACACTGAATTTCCCTGAGCAATTATATAACCAGCAAAGGAAAAAAAAATTCCAATTTCTGTTTTTCCTTTTTTTTAGTGTTGGAAAATGCTTTATATCTCATAGTGCTCGCTACTAAAATTTCTCATCACTGCTCCATCTCCTTGATATTGTCATGTATTTGCGTATATTTATAAAGCATCTTTTAGTCCAGAGATCTTTGAGAGAATTAACTATGATTGAAACTGGAGTTATCTATAAACAAACTCCTATAAATATCTTAAGTTGTCCATGTTTGTAGGCTGCAGGACCTGTACCTCTTTCTACAAAAAGGCAGCTTTCTCTGTAGCGGAACAGTAGCAGACCAAAATACCTGCACTGTCTTAACTGAAATTTCACAAGGAACCTAGGAAAGCAAAATGATCTGCAAGCTCCTGTAATCAACTTCATGCCAGAACAGGCAAGATATTTTTAGCTATGGCACACCGTTGCAGATTTATTTAAGGATGTGAGAGGTACCCAAATCTGGAGGTGGTGACCATTTTAGTTACGGTCCTGCTGCCTTCTCATCATCCAAGTTATCCTCCCACACACAACCTTTCCTGACCTCTTCTTTTTTCCCTCCCTGCCATGATCCCTTTTACTCCTGCTTACCACTGTCTCTCCTACTGCTTTCTATAAAACTAAAACCTTGGATTTTCCTAAAAGGTGGGTTCCCTCCCACCTTTTTCCCAAGCTTCAAACTACTTCCCTATACAGGTTTACTACCAGATGCTGTACGTTACTGTGGGGAAACATACCAGCCTTATATACACACAGAGGAACATGAGTTACACTTTGTATGGACTTCACGGTGGTGGAGGTCAAACCCTTAAACAGAATGCCCAGTGAGACTGGAATGTCCACTCTTGGAGATATTCACACCTGCACCAGGCAAGGCACTAAGCAACCTGACCTAACCTGAAGACAGCCCTGTTTTGAGTGGGTAAAGGACCAGTTGATTTCCAGTGATTCCTTCTAATAAAAATTATTTTATGATTCCATAATTCAAACTAAATCTTGAAGGAAACACACAAGAACCTAAGAGAAAGATGGTCTTCTGGCAAGAAGAAAAGGGAATACAACAAAACAAGCCAGAGCTGAGCACAATTAGTCTGCTTTGCATCTTGCTTGCACTGAAGTAATTCAGGATGAAGTCAGATGAATGTTAAAACCAGTAGAGAACCAAGAACAGCAGCAACACCAACATGCCTGTGGTTAGTCTAGGCTTGCTTCATCTCTCTGGACTCAAGGCCTGGTTCCTAATGTATGTGTTGTCTTCAGAAAATTCTTAGTTGAATATTCCAAGGCATCATTTCCTACGGATTGAGATGCAGGTAGTCCCCAGCTCCTCAGAGCAATGACCCAGGTGCTGCAGCCAGATGCATGCTGTCAAGTAACCTTGTTGGGGGGCCAGAGAGGAGTAGGAACAGACCAGAGGTAACTGTGCTCCCTTCATCGCAAGCGGCAGTTCCAGCTACCTCATCCTCTGAACATTTAAGAGTATGGTTTGTGTTCCAGTGTGTGGATATATTAAATGTCCAAATCAAACCCGGAGCTGTGACAATTCCATGCTGTTGTGGGACATCTCAAATCCAGCTGAACACTTACACAGGTTTTATAGTACTACTAAAAATCAAGGTGAAACCAGAAAAACAGAGATGTAAATGTAAACTGCATCCCAGTTTTTGAGAAGGGACTTCCCAAATTCTACAAAAGTGAATGTATTAGTGATCTTCATTCATACTCCTCAACCTCACAATTTACGTTTGTCCAATTTGAGATGTCACTACCCTTTACAACACAGAACAACTAAAGATTATTAATCCTTGACTCAGAAGTACACATAGTTAGAAAAATCCCTAGAATCTTTATGAAGAAAATGGTTCTGTGTTCCAGTTTATTTTACTGCTACTACTGGTTTATTTAGGAGACACATCACCACTGGATAAACAATCATTGATAATACCAGCATCTGTTTAATAAACATTAGATTATAAAGTATTGTTCTTCCACTACCCTCTTAAATAGAACAAGTTCCTTAAATTGAAAGTCTACTAACAAAGGGCACAAAGAGAACAAGAAATCTGGCAGCAAAATATTTCTGTTTAAACAATAGAGTTGAAAGAGCAACACCCTGTTGTGGCGCTCAGTAGAAGCGTACTGACAAACACTGAAACATAAAATGCCCAATCACTAAACTGCTTCAATATGATAAAATTCCCCCAAATCCAAGCCATTAAACCCAAAGCCAATACAGGAGCTTGAAAATAACAGTAAATTATATCACTCCTGGGTGGCCTTAATGCTGAATCTGGGATGAATTAGATGAAAAAAATTACAGGAAATGTTTAACACAAAAAAGAAATCTGAAAGGCAAGCATAATGACTGCCACAACAGAGAATTTAGCAATTTCAACCACAACATAAAAAATGTTGTATGCTTGAAGGCTGTGCTAAATTTTCCTCTGAGTGTTTTATGGGATTATAACAAAAACAAAAATATCCTGACAACTTGAGAGGAAAACGAGTGTTTTATTAGATCAATTGATAAAGCTGGAAAGAACAGACAAGGTTCCAGAAACACAGGTGCTTCTTTGGATCTGAAATAGAAATAGCAAACTTTAAAGCTAAATCCAGGTTAAGAACGATTGTTCCTGAGTTAGGACATCTGCTTTGCTTCAGATGCTTATTAATTTATTTTTTAAAGGCTGTAAATGATGACCTGGGAAATAAATTCATAATAATATAGCCCTGTAAATCGATTATTATTTCTAAAGCAGGCTTGCAATTAGAAAGAGATCTAAGGAGTAAAACTTACCCCAGCAAATCTGCACAAAATCACATTGACTTTCCATGAGATGCACAAGCCTGTTTGCTTACATTGCTTTAGAAAATATTAATCGTATTCCTAAGACACTTAGGTGTGTTAGAAGAATTTACTTTCACTGAAAAAGGTAATAAACAAGTCAGGGTACTGCCAAAGAGTGGATATACATGGGTCCTTCTTGCTTATGCACACCCAACTGTGGCTGCAGAGCCAGCTATGCTGGGGACTGGTGTTATTTGCCCGAACAGACCTGGTAACAAGCTCAAAGCTTAAGATCTGACATAAGCCCTGAGGCAGCTCAGCTGTTATGGATCTCTTAGGCTAGTCCTAGTAATTGTGTAAATACTGTTTTCTAAGTTTGTCATTTGCATTTCTTGAAACTTTTCACTGAAGAGAGTAGGGAAGGTGAAGCAGAAAAGTAATTTTCTGTTATTGGCCATTCATGAGTTTTTAAGCTGTTACTTTTTCAATCATCTACAACAGTTTCCTTGTTTTTAGAATGAGTGCATGATATCATATCCTGAGCCCTTCCCTTTCCTTGCAGCTTTCTGAGGCACTAGGAGGAGTTCAGCTACAGTCATCGTGTGAATTGGTGTGTAATACTGTAGGGGAGCTGCTTCTGCCATCGCCGCCTGTCTGCCTCATTCATACTCCTTAAGAAATCACTGCTCTGGGACGAACAACCCTTTAAGCACAGTGAGTATCAGCTAAGAAAGCAAACAATCTATCTATCTAGCTTGTAATGTTGTATCAAAGATCACTTCTCTATGTATTTAAATATATGTGCAGTTAGGGACACAAATACAAGCCAAAAGAGAACTCACTGTCATTTCCCATCACTGAAGTGAGAAGAGAAAGGAGATTCCTGGCCCAGCTGGGGTGAGAAAAGGGATAGCAGCAATGCAGGAGGCTCTCAGGGTGCAGAGACTGGGTTAAAAGTCTGGGCTAGGTGTAGGCAAGGGCCAAGGTACAAGTACTCTGCAAGGCAGTGCACCCATTCGCTGTGGGCAGACAGGAAAAAACAGCTGCTGAAATGTACACACCAGCAGCTGTGCGTGAGCACATGGCATTGTATTAATGCTGGGTGACAAGCACCTCTTGTTTATTCTAAATGGGCTTGACTTAATGAATGCAGTAGTGCAGCTAGTAATAAGCAAAATAAAAGGAGAATAAAAGCACTAGTTCTCTGCACTAGTGTCCACTCATCCCTAAAGCACACACACCAAGTAAACATTAACAGTGAGTCACTGATTTTTTTTTTTAGTATAACTACATAGCCCCTGTTATTGTTGTTACTTCTGTACTTCTCCATCTTGGTCTCTAGCTCTGAAACGCTGTTTTTGGTGGAGGGCCTAAGGCTTTATCTAGATATCTCTGCAATGCTAATTTAGTAGAAACTTGTTAATATAAATATATATTTATAGTTATATTTATAGTATATGAATAACTTAGTATGATCCAGAATTTGCAGAGTAAAAAAATGTTACGATGAAAGTAAATAATTGTCTTGCATTTATAGCTACCAAATGATATTGTAGAAGTTATTTACTAATGTAGAAAATTGCTTTTAAAAGGACAGAAAATCTGAATTTCCCTGTGCATATTGCCCTGAGTACCAAACACTAACTTCATTCTGAAGTTGTAAAATACTTATGACCATGCTTCACTGATGTGATATTTTTGTGAATATTTAAGATAACAATAACTGGCTTCAGAAAAGTGCAAATAAGTTGTGTCCTTTCCCTGAATGGTCTTTGGTGAGGCAAGCAACTGTACAGGAAACACATAACCTTTGAATATGTCACTGATCACACTACTTTATCCATTTTTTCTTTGCTTACCGTGGTTTTGATCAGCTCATTCATAGAGTCACAGCACAATGTTAGTAAAAACCATTACTTTTTGCTATCTGCTAAACTGCATTGTGAGGTAAAAACTCCTCTTCAGTTAAAAGTTGCAGGACCATCTCCTGTTGCTGATGTAATTAATTTTATGGCAGACCAACCTGCCATTTTCTACAACATAGTTGTGATAAGAATAGAAGGATGCTAAAGATCTGCTCGCATGCTACTCGGTCTGCTCACTCTGTAGCACTGAGACTGCTCTAAGAGAGGCAACCCTTAGTCCACCTATTCCAGGGTTCTGCCTCCCACAGCGACCTATCCCAGGTGCTTCTGATACAGTTGTAAGTCCAGAGCAATCAGCTGAATAAGCTTCACAGGAGATTTCTTTTAATGCCTATAAGCTATTAGTTGACTTGTACTGTGCAACATGAGGGCTTTTAACTCTTTAATTTCATGGAATATCACAGTGGATATTTGCATTTCCCTACGTCTGTTTCTTTAATTCACTGAGATCTTGGTTCTAATGATGTCGTGTGGCAACGAGTTCAGTAAAAAATGTGGGTTTTTAAAGAAACATTATTATTTCCTTTCTCCAGATTTAAATCTGCTGCCTTTTACTTTCATTAGATGGAATTATAATTAGAGTATTTGCTTATATTTCATAGGAGAGAAAAACTCACCCTGGTGTTTTAATTGTGAGCTCTACTGAAGAATGATGACGTATTTTTATTCTTAGTTATAGTTTGGTCTGTCTAGGTTGTGGCTATACTTTTTTTCAATTCATAAACCCTTTTCAAGGGCTTCACCTACAGTTTTTCCTGTAGTTAATTATTTTATTGTCATGCTTAAAAGATTCAGATGAAAGAGATGTGTTTCCTTTATAGAAACCACCCAGCTCTGCTTTTGTATCCTGTTTATATATGTGTTTAATAATAAATTTTCCACCACCTTACATCCAAGAAATGTTAGGTGTGCAGCAAATGTTTAATTAATTAATCTCACAAAGAACTTGTGAGGTAGGTTCCCTCATTTTACAGGTGAGACAGTTAAGTGACTTGCTTAATATCACACAGTGAGTCAGTGCTAACACTGAAAATAGAGTCTGTGTCTTCTGATTCCTTGCCCTGTATTTTAATCATCAAACCAGACTTTAAAGTTGAAGGAACTCCTTAAATTATTAAAATAATTGCTCTCAATTTAATGTTGGAGTATTATGTTTTAATCACGAAGCAGCTGAAATACTTGAAGAAATTTTCCTTGCTTAGGACTTTTTCAGTCTTTCTTGTTCAGCTATTGCTTCAGATATCAGTGGAACATGTTCTGTTTACAGTGATCCTGAACTTTAAAAAATACACTCAAACAGATCTCCACAAAAAAATAAGGAACATACTTAAAACTCAGAGCAATCTCTTTTCTGTCAATGTAGCAACACTCTTTTTCATATTCTCAACAGCACTTCCACTTAATAATACCCATAGCTTTAATTAATGGAGTGAAGTAAAGTTATTGCCCCACAGAAAGCAAAAGATAGAATGCTGGTTACGCTGTCATGACTAAATGAAAATGTAGCCTGAAGCACAAAAGAACAATTGCATCTTAAGAAACATCTGCTTAGAAGTGCAGTTCTGAACTATATGCTGTGTCATCTCTGAATAAACTGGTACGTAAAGAGGTGCCATCCTTGAAAACATGTTTAAATGAATAGTACCTGTATTCAGGCTAATGGTATGCTCCAGCAGCTTCATAACTTTTCTAAGTATAGGCCACATATTTGTTTATGTTGATAGGACATATATAAATTTTGCCTGTATATATATCTTGCCTGTTCGATAGTGTTCTTCAGTATAGGAAAGAATAAATGGCCCAGAAAATATGTACCTAGGCATAAGATAGAAAGGCTCAGGAGAGGGAATGAAGAAACCATATTACCGTGGCTGGCTCCCTACTAAGCCTGGGTATGGAGTATATAGTATTTTTGGTGGTGTGAGACAAGCAGCACAAGGCTGTGGTCAGCTCCAAGATTTTTATGAAGACTTTTGCCATATATAATGAATAGGGCATTGCTGTGTAAGCAGCCTTCCAACCTAATTGCAATTTAACGACAAAATAGCTTAAAAATTCAATTGCTTCATTGCTGAATGCAAATAAACCTCCTAGGTGATAAAATCAGTCAGTAAGCATTGGCATGCTGTATTTATGGAAACAACTCAAAAGCAATTTAACATGTTGTACTTGTAAAGAAGAGAATCACGTCTTGCCTACTGAACTGGGGGCTAGACAGAAGGTCTCAGGTAACAAGCCAAAGAGAGATGTTCTAAGAAGGCCATTCTGTTTCCTCTCTGGGGTCAATACTTCTAATTTACCATCTTGTTTTCCTTTCTGGTTTATCTTCTCTTTAAAATGTTAACTATGAGCATATTTCACACTTTGCCACTAGGGCTCTGTCATCAGTGATCCCCTGTCCAACAATGGTCAGACTACTGCTCCAACTTCACTTTCAGTTTCTGTTAGAGGCTAAGGTGTTTTTCTCACAGACTTCAGAAAATGGCCCGAAGCCAAGTGATGAGCAGTTTGCAAGACAGCACTGTCTGCACCCATCTATCAGAGCTCAGAGATGCTGCCTTTCCAAGGGATTTTTGAAAACCAGGCAGGAGTTGTCCAGTACAAAGTGGACAAAGAAGATATTTCTATGGCTTTCATAGACTTTGAAACCAAACCCAAGAAAGTTATGCAAATAACTGAAAATATTTATGTGTCTCTTAATTCATGTCTCCTTTTATCCATAGTTCCTATTATTAACCCATCAAATGTAACAGTAATAATGTTTTAGAAGCTGAAATTTTTAATGAAATTTTAATTAAAATTTAGATAATATTTGTGAAAAACAGGGTTTGAAATTATAATGTGCCTAAGTGTTCTCTTCCAGGTTGGGAATAGAAAGAAGATTTTGTGATCTGTGTGTTCGATCAAAACTAACCAAACTGGTAGAAACAAAATATATGCACATACAATTCATGAGCAGAGCATCCTTTTCAGCAACCATTCAGCTAATAGGTATGAAGAAGGAGTCAGCTTGAGAAAATCAGAAATTGTTTGGGATAATCTGAATGAGAATGGAGGATGCATAATACAGTATCACATTTGAGAAGAGATCTGACAAAATATGGGCCTTGAATTTTGGATGTAGATGGAGTTATATGTGCTTCATCTACTACTGAAAAGACTAGAAAACAAGCCAGCCTTTATGATTAAGTAGACACCATGCTTAACATCATAATTAACTTTATTTAAGATCCTACTTTCAGAGAAAACCTCAATGTGACCTGCCTGCCTTAGTAATCTCATTACTAGTCACTGGTCTTTAGTAGGTCTATGGCAGCCTTGTTGTGCTGATTGAGCACAGAAGAAAACATTTTAGGAATGTCAGTTCTTCAAGCAGTGGGGATTATAGGCACAGTAACAGTACATGTTTGTGAAAGGTATATGCTGTCTGCCTTCATTGCCCATACAACAGTGAGAGGGAAACTGAGGTACAGCCAGAGTTCTACTCTTAAGAGTTAACATAATGAATATGTTATTATGTAGATTTGAGTCACAGAATTAAGAAAGCATTTGTGGTAGTATGGTGCTTATACATTAGAGCCAGAAAATGAGACAGAAAATAAGGGCATAATGAAGGAGTTGGCCAGTTTAGTTCCATTATGCAAGCACAGTGAAAGGAACAAAGGTAAGGAATGCCACAAGTAACAACAAAAAAAATCCAATATCAGTTACTTCAAATTATATTAATTATAAAAGGTGGAGTTAGCAATGCAAGCAAGGTACATTTTTTCCAACATTCCTTATTATATGTTAATCATGGCACTGTAAAGATCCAAAAATCTTGCATTATGCAACCTGGAAAATACCGCTAGAATGTTTCTTGCTGGAACGAGGCAAGTACAAGCTGAAACAGTAAATATGGGGAAGGACTTCTCTGTTCAATAAAACAAGCAGTTTCTGCTGAAACTAGTTTTGCTCGAGGAACTAATTTGTGGTTCCAAGTGTCTTTCAGTGTTGACAGCTGAAGAAGGTAGCTCTGGGCCAGACTGTAATGTTCACTCCTTGCTCTAATGGGCGGATGTGTTTAATTAACCTTTGTTTCTGCAGAAGCAGACATTTTGGCAAGCTGTAGGAATGCTAAAGGAGGGAAATCTAAACAGCAGTGAATCTAGGCACATTCTATAGATCTAGTACTAGGTAAAGAATGTTAATGTAGACAAATACTGTTTCCTAGGAGATAGATTTGTATAAGCATTATCTTCTGTAAAAGAAACAACATGGTTTCCCCCTGTAGGCTCCCCTTCATTAATTTCATGAGACCCAGCTATGGTCCCACAGAACCTTGTGACTCTTGTCTCTCATGTCTGGTTAAAGACTGGGTGCAGTTCTTCAATGGGGGGTCACAAAAACATGTATTCAAGGTGGAAATACTCTGCTTAGTATCTTTTCCTGAGAGCTGAACCTGACATCTTGCTGCCTGTTTCGTGTCCAGCAGTGACTTCTCCAGATACCACAGCTTGGACAGACCCTTCCCAGAGCTTCCTGTAAAGTGCAGATCTTCAGGTTTATAGCTAATTCTTCAGAAGGCATATGGCAAGTCTAATGCAAAGCAGATATCCTTTGCATAAAGTTGCTGAAGGCACTGTTTTTCACTTGAAAAACTAAAGCACTGTTGATTACAATTCATACAAACACAGCAAACTCCCTGGCCACAATGTCCCTTGGCCCTAATCTTTCATTAAAAAATCACCGACTTTGCATGAGTGTTTTGAAAGCATGAAAATTAGAGCTTATCTTCTCTGACCTTCATCAGCTCCACTGCCACAATAGCATCATTGTTTCCTATCTCCTCCCCTTAGTAAGTAAGCAGCGCCCTCCATTCCTCTCACTTCCTTTCCAGCTCAAACTTTTCCATCCGAGAGACTTTTTAAAGCTCTGCTTTGTCATCTAGTTTTGCTACTGCTGTGATCTAAATGCCAACCTCCTTCAGTCCTGGTTGTCTCAATCAGCCAAGACCCTGTTTTTACTCAGAAAACACCTTTTAAACGTGAGTGATGGACATTCCTTCTACTCTTGTCTTACAAACAAAGTGTGTTCCTAACTGCC
The DNA here is from genome assembly GCF_000700745.2 of Antrostomus carolinensis. NCBI lineage: Eukaryota > Metazoa > Chordata > Aves > Caprimulgiformes > Caprimulgidae > Antrostomus > Antrostomus carolinensis. Next base: position 20,771 of record NW_010335370.1, read on the forward strand.
AGAAACATTTAAGTGACAGCATTTTTCTTACTAAAACTATACTGTAGCAACACAGTATCAACCACAATCATAAACAGTACTTTTCCCACCTCAGCACTGTGATGGAGAACTCTTTCCTGCATAATACTGTGCAACCGTCTCTACATTGCCACAGTACACGGGAACTACTGTTAAGGCTGCAGGTAAATTACTAAATTCCTAATCCCATGCTTTGTCCACTGTGTTTCTGTTCCCAAATGGACAACAAATGAAGTAACCAAGGGAAAATAAAACTGGCTACAGTTGTCAGGATTATGAGTTAAATATAATTCTTCAACTTGTTCGTACTGGTTTCTGTTTCTACTAAGGACTGATGACTCCAAAAGCCAAAAGCTGTGTGTTAAGTTCTTGGGTGATGACAATTTCCTTTATAATCTTGCCAGTGTCTGAGATTATAGAGATAGGATTGTGTAGGCCTGCTATGAGCAGAGTGTCCTATTGCAAAGAGAAGGTTTGCACAAAGACAGGATAGAGTAAGAGTCTATGACCAGATATAGATGGTGATTTCCAAAAGCTCTTAGCATTGGCCAAACTCAGAGCACAGTCAGTGGATGTGGTTAAGCTGACACAAATTACCTTTGAAGATTCTCCACCAGCATGGTTCGGCATGCAGCCCACTGGCCAAATCTGGTCTGCAGGATCTTCACCTTTTCTATGGAAATTCCAAGGGGCAAGCTGCTTCCTCATCTCAGAGAGAAGGAACGGAACTTCTTGCTGAGAGGTGGGCAAGCACCCTGATACAGATGAATTGTTGCTGCTATCAGTTGTCAATGGCCTGTCCTTAAACTGGGATTTGACTCATGCAGCCTCTGGGGCTTGACTATCCTATTAACACACTTAATGTTGCTGCAGGTAACACTCACTAAGAAGGGATGTATGACAATACATTTCTTTGTATTTGTACTCTTTGTATTGTATTTGTGCCTCTCTTCTCTTTGGCCATCTGCATGTGATGCATGACTCAACTTCCCTGCACAACTGTAGGAATTATGATTTTCTTGTAATTATGGAAATATTTTCAGTAAGCGTGAATTCTATATGCATACAAGGATACTGGGTCTATGGGTTAATCTTGCAGGCTTCTTATTCAAGTGAATACATTCAGCAGTTTCTAGGTCCTATCTTCCTTCAGCACAGGAAGCATAGTGCTGATGGGCACTGAAGAGAAGTTGCTGTCCTTGGAGTTGATAGCAAAGTTCATTTGCTAGTGGAAAGAGGCACCATTCTGAACTAATATGAAGATTAAAAGCCAATGGAAAGAATGACAATATCAGCCTAATTTTAAAATAAGTATGAATTATCAAAAGTGAGAGCTCTCACTTAAATACAAGTTGAAACAATTACTTTGTCTTCAGGGAGAATCTCTAAGTGATTGAGATGGCTTGAAATATCAGCTGAAAATTCTGCTTGAAGAAAAGTGCTACTGGATGTGTCCATGGCTTGGTTTCAGCACATGCAGCCAGTTACAGTACAAGGGAAAGCTACATTAAACTTTCAGTCAAGCTAAAGGGGTACCTCTCCTGATTTTGATATATGGCAGTTAATTACATTTTTCCTCTTTGGAAGAAGTACACATTTCTTTCTTTTGTTAGCATGTATGATAATGGCAGGGGATTTTTCTGAGGGTAGTCTTGGAACAAAACTGCAGCTCCAGGCACTCTGTAAGAAGCCAAATACAAGGGAAGGGTGGAGTGAAGTTGCTATTTGATAATAGGAATAGTCTACAAGAAAGTTTCCTTATCTCTCTTCAATACATGTTTTCCAGAAAGTAACTGTGATGAAAAGGCAGGAGCTATTCTTCTCTGCTGTAAATTCTTTTCTGATAAGTCTTTTGGAAGAAATCACAATGCTATCTTCATTCAAATCCTGCCTAAGACTCATTTCTTCCATATAATGTTCCTATGCTAATCCACTAGGCGTTGCTATTTACATATTTAAAAGAAATAAAGTACTTAACCTGCATTGATTGTAGATTAAGAATTACTAAGTGCATGCATGTCCCGAAGAAAAGTGTGGTCCATGGAAAGAATCTATTGCCTCCTGGCAGTAGTTCTTTATATTGTGTTTCTATTTCTTATTGTTGATTGTAATCTCTACAGGGAAGGGGTGTTTGTCTTTGTGCACCTTTAAGGCATTATATATGTCTGTAACTTTATGCAAATTAGTGAATATCAAGAAGGAAACAAGAAGTAATTTTACAATACAAGTTACCTTTGCCTTGAATAGCAGTGAAATTCTACTGTGTTGTCCCACTGTAAATCCAGTTTTGGTGCTGAAGTCAGTGGAATGGAATATGGTCGTAGCTCTTGATAGAAAGCAGATGAAGGGGAGAGGAGGCCAGTAATGCTTCATCTAATGGATTCATTGCCATTATCATAGACTATGCAAACATTAAATAATCCTAGTCTTCTCTTCAGGACATGCTCACTCTCTGCTGCCTTGTGCTAACGGCTGCTAATACAACTCAGAAATGCACATCTGCTATTTAACAGTGTATGAAGCTGTGGTTCCCAAACCAGGCACTATTATAACTAGTGAGGTCACTACAGTTTCAAATGAGGTGACAAGCTGCATGAAAATCCATTTAATCATATATTTTTGCTAGTATTTTGGGTTGCATTAAATTCTTGATCTACAATAGCAATTTTTTTGCAGCGGAAAATTTTGAGGAACTGCTCTGTTTTACTCTGTGAAAGGCTGGGTGGAGACACTATTTCGTCTGAGTCATCAGTGGGAAAAGTCCATTATTACAGGGGTGAAACGTGTGAACATGAAAGTTAGAATTGAAAAAATCTTTGAAAAATTTGAAAAGAAAAAACCTGAAAAATTATGAACATATTCAAATCTGTTGAGGTGTCAACACCATTGCTTTCCAAAATTGTAATTAATTTGTATGTCCAAAATAATATGTTGCTATAATAATTATCATAACAAAGTTAATTATAGATCAGGCCTTCACAACCAAAATACACTCACTGCTATGTAAAACATGGTAGTTATTTATGCATGATATACAAAAAGTAAGAAGAAAGAAATAAGGTTTATTACATCCATCAGAAGTGACTGGACCTCTTTCTTTTAGCAGTGTGTGCATATTTGTATTGGAATCTGGCAAGGAAGCTCTGCCAGCAAAGGCAGGGGATGTTGCAGAGGCAGCAAGCTGGAAGCCGGGAAGGAAGGCAATACTTCCTGATACTCATTAAAAAGCTCAGAGGAAGGAGAACATCCTGCCTAGTCATGCTAAATCAGCTGGAGAGTTCCTATTAACACAGCAAATCCCTTACCCATCTTTGTTTAAGCAGAAGGATATTCAGATTTGATTAGGAAAGAGAAGCCGTGATTTTGTACATGGGTGTGCAAAGTGCCCATTGATCTTCGCTCTCCTATACTGTGGCTTCCTAATTTGCTCAAGGGAACTGTAACATTAAAAACCTCAGGACTTAGCTGTCTTTCGTCTCCCTTTGTCAAGCACACTTGGTCAGTTTTCACCTTTTTATGCTATGCCTTGGCTTAAGTACTTATGCCATGTCCCATTAAAATTCTCAGCTGAGAACTTTCATCCTTTCAGCTTCACAACTACTGCATACCATTTGTTAATTTGTGAGTTTTAAATATATTTAGTGTGACTAAATAGCAGAGTTTCAAAAACAATGGCCTGTCTTTATACACAGAACTCCCATATATGCTAAGCCAAAGCAATTTGATTCTGACCTGGAAAGGGACATCAGAGTTCAGTCTCTCATGCCCTACTAGTCCTTCACTTCTTGTCTAGAAGTTACCAGTTCCACAGACTATTTTCAAGAACCAACCACTGTTAACCACATAGTCTATTGTTTTAACTGTTTATTAGCGGATTCAGTTGTCTTAGAGCATTTAGACAAATTGACACAAATGGCAACTTAAATGACAGGTTTAAAGCTGTCATCCTCATGGGGCAACTCTACACACAAGTTATTACCAGTGACATTAAATTGCAAAAACACTTGTAAAACCTTTGTTAAATAATATAAACTGAAATTGGTATATGCTCAAACCCGTGTAAATAAGTCATACAGACCAGAATGCATTAAAAAGAAAAAACAACCAAAAACCACAACAAAAACCATAGGAAGGAAAAACTTACAAAGAAGAGTGCTGATGTTAGGCTAAATTCTCAGACTATGTTTCACTGCTATTACTGTTACCATTTATCAAGGACTTCCAAGCCAGATCTGATATTTCTCCTCTTTGTGTTCATGACTGCGACTGTTGCATCCTTAACTCTCATGTTCTTAGCTAAACTTTCCCTCTTAAAACTTCCTTAGTCCACATTATTTCTGATCAGATTTGAATTAGCAAACAGAGCATTTCCTGTCCTTGGGGGGATGAATCTACACTGGATGTTAGGAGCCCATGTCAGCACTAACAGGATGCAGACCAGGAAGCTATGCCTTTTATTAACAGGAACTAGAACAAGTGTGGCAAAGTTTTGGCAGAATTAGAATTAAATGTTCGTATATGGAACAGAATAAGATCTGGAACTAAAACATTTTTCATATAACTAAAATACAGCTGTCAGAAAACTAGTTTGGTAGATTAAGAAATCATCAGGAGCTTATTAGAAGAAGCTTGAGCTCAAAACCTAGGATTTGAATGAAAGCTCTAGCTGCCTAACTGACTGGAGCTGCGCCTCTGGCATGCTGGAAACAACTGCTTCGGTGAATTGAGTACAAATGAGTTACGTACTGGAGCAACAAGCCATTGACACTCTACTGACAAATGAACAGTTGAAAGTTTGTAATCTAACAAAAATTGACATAGATTTAATATTGATCAATACAAATAAAAGTTGACCTGACTTCTCATGCTGGAGCACGAGGAATGCTTCTTGGAGAACTAAAAGTGCACATGGACCAAAATACAAATTGGAAGTAGCTCTGTGGTGTGTATCTAAAACAACACCAGCAGTAGCCACAAGTGTGGTGCCATCCAATGTACCGTAGCTCTGTCCACTGGTCAGCACTTCCTAATCTGGACTAGCATGTTTTCATAACTCTTCTAGTAGCACCTCAAGAGACTCCCCATGATAGAGCAAGGTTGGTTGTTGGAAATTTGCTAGATGAAGGAGGAATGCACCTATTAAAAAGCTGACAGACACTGTACTGGTCAGCTTTACATGCTGGTCTTTCTGTTAATTATGGCTTTCTACTGAGTGAAGTCTCTAACAGGGATAGGTGGGCACAGTCCTTCATTAGCTGTCCAGAAAAGCATAAAAAGCCGTATTTCTTCCATAGCAAAAATGAACACATATTTAGCTCAAGGGATAAGGAAACCATCTTTTTTGAGAAATAAATTCCAGGGCCTTTTTTCATTGCTGATTTGTGACCTTGAGATCTATAAAATCATTCAGTATCTTCCTTTATGACAGCTGCAGATATATTACAACTAACTAGGTAAGGGGAGCAGCCCTTTCATTATAAGCTTCTAAAAGGGAGGAGATGAAAATTGCTGGTGAAATTGATGCCGTAGGTGCAGCAACCTAGGACAAAGCATGACAATCTCACCTGCTTGTTTTTACACTTGCAGAGCTTGGGAACTGACATGAAAGATTACTTTTGATTCATACCTATTTCTGAGAAGCAAGACCTGATAATTATCAGGTAGTTCACCTGTGTCATGCAACAGCTGTGCCAAAAGACAACAGTTAAACTACAAGGCTGAGTCAACTTGTGTGTGGAGTCACCGCATGAGGAGACAGAAAATTCTGGGGATGAGATAGTGTGTTTCCCACTGCCATTGGATAAACCTCATTATCTTTTAACATGGAATAAACTCATGTATCTGAGGTTACTTAAGGATCTCTGGAATCATATTAGAATGATTCCTATCTTCTAATGCAGATAATAAATTCTTCTAACACAAATAAGAGTGAAACTTTTATTTCTATTTGCAAAATAGTGCCCTATCACAGGTTTTGAATTTCTTTCATGCTGCAGTCTTTACCTGCTTCCACTTTTTAACTGTTAAGAGCTAAGAAACAAAACTTCCATGAAAATACATAGAATCTTCATGGCAGAAAAGCTAACTGTGTACTGGAAGTTTTTGTAAGAATTGCAGCTCTCTCTGGGCAAGGAATTCTAGAAATAATTGTAAAGATAAGCTCATTTTTAGCCATTTATTAAAGATGAGCTCTGAAGTTTAAGGAAATTTGAAGTCTACACAGGCAGCCCCTATACCTTAGCACTGCAGCCCTTTCTGCCATGATCCGGCCTGTATTTAGAAATAGCAACTTAGACCTATCACCATTAATATCATACAACAAAGTAAGAAAATACAAATCAGCTAAGTGGAAAAGGAACTGAGTTTTACCGTCTTTTCCTGAACTGAAAGCTTCCCAAATCATCCCTAGAAAACCCTTGGAGAGATTTAAGAAAAGCCACAAGGAAACTGTTGCTGAGCCTTCAGTGCTGAGAAGTCAAAGGAACCCAGCTGATCCACACAAAGGATTCTTTACATGCTAATCAAAAGAGAGATTCAGCAGGTGGCCACATTGCTTAGGCTCTGTGTAAAGAAACTGAAAAGGCAGAACTTCATCAAGCTGAATCTAGCATGGACGTGACATGACTATTGCATTTTGCATTTGACATAATGGATATCTTCAGCCACAATGGCCAAATCCATAGCATTTTGGCTTTCTAAAGAGCATGAAGGACTTCCCTTTCTTGGAAGGAAGTGGCAGCTGCCACAGGACTATAATACTATCTCGGACTTGCTCTATAGAAAGATCTTTTCTAAATTTACAAGGGTATAACCTGTTGGGTTAAAGCAGTTGTCAACAAAAGACAAATTGTTCTTCAATTTATCCAAAGATAAAATGATCTTAAATTTATTTTGCCTGTTCCCAGCTATGTACTTGCCTCTAACTGTCCTAAGTGTTTTACATCTTAAATGAATTGTAACTATTAAATGGAAGAGCTAAAATCACCAAGATCATCGTCTACCACTCTCTTAGGACAGGCGCAGTCTTTGGCAAAGGGACTGGGCAGACTTTGGGGAAAGTAGCATCTTAAGCCATTACAGTAAGATTCAGTAACACTCTCAGATCCCTTCTCTGAATGTAGTCTATGTAAGCCAACAAGTTCACTGGAAGCTGATAGGAAATGACTTAGGAAGAGGGTATCTTGTAAATCCTGCCTTTCTCCATAAATTAAAAGAGGGAAGGTAGGAAGGAGAGAGTAAGAGTCTTTTCTTTCAAATCACAGGAAGAAGATGCATCCTTTGTATGCAAGGTTTTAAGGGATACAGCATCTATCTATCTATCTGTCTGTATCTATCTATCTATCTATCACGTAGTAAATCAGACATCAGCCTTTCTCTTCTGAGGTGATTTGAGCCCATATCTCATTGGAAAATGCCCCAAATAGCAAACCAAATATGATCTTATGCTAGGAAAGGGGTATATTTAGTTCTTGTTGGAGCTGATCTATTTTGCTTGGAATACTATTCACTAAACCAAAGTCAGTACAAGTAAAAGTTATTTATCTTATCTAACAGTTACAGCACACTCTGAACAGTCCTTGCCCTCATAAAGATGTCACAATTTTTATTGACTACACTGATGGCATCTGTGCCTTTACAGTTCTGGCTTCCATGGGCAGGCTTATATTGTCTGCTTGGCATTGTCCATCTATTTCTATGAACCACGCACAGTATAAATGTCCAATGCTAATTTTTAACCTTATCAATTAACTTTAGAGCGAACCAGAGTTCAAGCTTGAGATTTGCAGACTGAAGTCTTCTATTGATCTGCAAATACCACTTGTTATCTGCAGACACCAGTTCTTGAAGGCAGTTTACTTCCTTTTTCTGTTCAGTTCAAATAATGATGAACACAGTGCTTCAATATGAAGTTGTTTTTTACACTATACAAACTGTCCTGAAACCAACAATTCATTTGGCATGTGCCACCAAACACCTGATTTGTGCCAGCTCAGATTTCTCAACTGGCACTAAAAGTTTCCAGAACAGTCACACTAACTAACCAGTTTTCATCCCTTCTCTCATTTCAGTGATAATGTCCAAGGCTAAGAGCAAAGAGAAAATAATCAAGTGACACTGAAAACAGTGTGAAAAAAATTACCATAAAATCCAACGCACAGAGACAGCGATGTCTCAGGTAGTGCTGCTTAGAATCAGACCACTAGTTTCTGGGTTTATTCTACATTTTCTCTTTTGAAAGATTCCACACGAATTTTGAAGCATTGTGCACTGCTTCCTGAGAACTGAAAGATTATATTATGAGCCACTTTCTCCATTATCTGACCATTTCTGTAGTGATTTAAATCTGTCTTGATTGCCATTTAGAATTTTGTAGATGTTTTCACAGATCATAATCAGTATGGAAGAAAAAAAGTAGGGGAAAAGCAGGCCTTGTATGTCTTATGACCTGGCTGTAATTCCACTTAAGGAGTTAGAGACTTACTGCATAGAAAAAGGAAAGCCTTAAAAAGGACAAGGGTTATAAGGGAATAAAAATAGTTACATGAGTCAGATCAAACCAATTCATTTTCTGCTGCTGAAAGCCTGATCAGAAAAAATGAAGCTAAGGGTCTGTTGTTGCCCTTCAAGAAGTCCAGCTTGAGGATGAAATTCATGCTTGAATGCAGAGAAGCAATTTTGAAAAGTCAAAGTTTGATTTATTGTTCTCTGAAAGGTTGTGTAAAGCTTCTTACTAAAGATCACAAAGTTACACAAAGGTGGTTTGTATGATTAAGGGCAATAATAGTTCTGAAAGACTCTTCGAAGATTCACGCAAAGCTTGGGCTTGTTTCTTATTTACTTTTTTTTTTTTTCATTCTAACTAGATCAAACTTCTTAAATTTGTTCAACATTTGCATTACAGACATAGAGCAGTAGTACAGGTGCAGATCTGCAATAGATGATATATACAGATTCTGTTCTCATCTATGATAATGTCAAATCAAGTAAAAAAGATTTGAGAAAGCCAAGATATATAACACTGTTCAATAAACTGTAGTTGATCAAAAAATATCCAAAAAAGCCATTCTTTGGCCATTCTGCTCTAGGGCAGAAAATCCATAACACAGCTTGCGAGATCTTAATACATGTCTCTGTAATGAAAGGGAAAAGACAAGACCAAATTAAAGCAAATGTTCACTGCTGTCCAGCAAACGATTTCTTTTAGGCTGCAAATATCAGATGAATTTAGGATTTCAGTCATTCATTCTGAGGAGATTAGTTTAGGTAGAAGGGTGGGTGGATTTGTTTGTAAGTACATAATGCAGTTCTCTGTGCTGTAAATCAGTGTAGCTCCAATGAAATTTGGGAAGAAGCAGCATTTCTGACCCTTAAACATTATTTCAGTTGTGTCTAATGACAGGCTTCAACTTTTAAATTAAAAAATATATATGCACTCACATATATATCTACTCAAAGGTTCTTTTCTCCTTACACTGCACCTTTGCTTGCTCACCTTATGCACAGTATCACAAACCTCAACTCAAAACTTCTTGGCTTTTGGAAATTATTTCAGCTGTTTTTTTAAAAAAATTATTTTAATGTGGTGCTTCTGTTTTGTTTTTATGGTTTTACAGAAATAAATCATAATGAAATCACAAAACTTGGGGACTGAATAGAAGCTTGGGCTCTGGGCTTGCAGTGTCTGATGGAGTTCCATACTTATACTTTGGCCAAGTTACCTTATTTTTGCAGATTGAAGATCCCCACAAACCAAGCTTTTTCAAAGGAATATGAGCCTTAATGTAAACTACATAAGAAGATAAAATATATTTATTTTTGATTTACAATTCATTTATTAGTGAGTTAACAGGTTGAATATTAATTAACCTATTAATATGTTGAATAGTAAATTGCTACTACTGACATAATTAGCTTCTAGCAAATAGCCTCTTCTAAAGAGTTAATCTCTGGCTCTTTTGACAGATCCTAAGTATGTGATAGTGTCCACTGAAAAGATAGATAGAAGATAATATAGAAACCAGAATGTTATGGGATACAATGCATGCTCATTTTGAAATGATTTTCCTTAATCCTCTAATGTAAAGTATATTGTACTCTTATCAATTTAACAGGAAAAAAAAGGAGAGGCTGTTTGTTGACTGTATTAAGTTATAAACCGCAAGTAACATGTCGTTTCTAGAGAATAATGCTGTGTAAACTAACATAAGCTCAACAGTGAAATTTTTATCAAATGCGGCAATATTATCACATGACCATATTGTGTTCTCAGCAAGCTCTGTAATGCTGTAATGGAGAATAAAGTAACATCATAACAATATGACACTTATATTAGCATATTCGTAGACACACAAACTTCCTCATAAATTTCACTGGTGGAACAAGTTCCTACAGGTTTCCTACAATACACACTTTACCCACTTTTTTGAGGCTTTCACCTCTGGGTTGAAATACAACTAATGAACAATGGAGTGTTTGTTATATTGTGTAAGTTTAGGGAGTAAAGAATGTGTAGCAAAGTGCAGCTGAAGAGGAATTTTGGTAGACAAAATTCGTAGCCATTTGTTTCACTATCCAAATTAGTTCATACAGAACTTGAATTTCCAAAAGAGATTTTCCATTCAAGTTCACATTCAGACCTTCTTTAATTTGACATTTGCCAGCATGATAGTGTGAAGTTAGGTTGCAGGTGCAAGAAAAGCCTAATTTTTTAGCCACTGAATAATATCAGAGATAATTCTAGAAGCTGTGCCATTGATAAATGGGTCAAATATTGTCATAACAATAACTAATTTTACTACAAAATTCAGGTCCCAAGATCTCTCTTATAAATTGTGAGGCACTTGGGGAATTCTATTGCCACTTAAACTTTAAAGGGGCATCAAAGCTCCCAAATATTTGCAATAGGTGTTGCAATTAAACATTGAAAAAAGAAAATTGCATTGATAACAATGAAAACAGCAGGCTAAATATGAAGGGCTTTTATGGTGTAAGAATATTTTGCATTAAAAATGCTGGTTTATTTTGCAGGACATTTTAACCTCATTCTAATTTACATCACCTTAACTAGAGATTGTAGACAGAAGTAGGTACTTTAAAATTATATAATTTTAATTGACAAATCTTCTTTATGAAGTATTGATCTCATCCTGCTACACCACTGGTTGCCATCAAAGCCAGTAATTTTTATTATTAATTGAATACATTTGTCAATAATTTCATCTGGAGAATTTGATTAAAAAATAGGTGCCACAAGATCTGTTAGCATTATTTTTTTTTCAAGCATGCTCAAATTACTGTCCAACAGCAGCTATCCAACAAGGTAGCACTGTTCAATTTGGTGAGCTAAATTCTTAATAATGTTAGCTGCCTTATTATTCAGGAAAAATCCCCTGCCTTATCTATTTCTGCAGCAATTCCAGTTTTTATGCAACTGACTTTGGTGTGATAATGATAATCACATTCAACTTTATCTAAAGACACTAAAGTATGCTTTCTACTGTACATGTAACTGGTAAAGCCTTAGTTAATGTATCTGCTTCAGCAGTGCACTTCAGGAAATGTGGGCCAGCTGGAGAGAGTCCAAAGAAGAGAGAGAGTGACTGGCAATTAAGAAACATGGCCTATAAAAAACAACTGAAAAAACAGGTGTTATTTGAAGAAAGAAAATAATTCTGAGGAATGGAAAAATAATTCTTTTTGAATATTTAGGAGATTGATGCAAAAAGGGAAAAAAAATTATCTCATTGCTATGTCCAGTATGCAACTAATTAATATGCTGCAACTGCAGTAAGTGACATTTAAGGTAAATGTTGTTGATTTTTTTCTTATGATAAAGTAATACAATATTTTAAATAAACTGCTATGATGATACCACAATCTTAATTGCCTTAAAAAAATACCTGCTAAAAATTATACAACTGGTTTTGCATTTGGGACATGGAATAAGACTACCTGACCTCTTATGACTCTCTCTAGACCTTTTATTTTCTTTTGATTTGTGGCTATCAAGATATTTACAATGAACTCAGCTCCTTCTGTAAAGGCTCCAAGATCAGGCCTTAAATCTGCCATGCTGTTGATAATCATGATGATCAGAAGTGTAACACTTGTAAAACTGGAATGTGAAATCCCTTACCTCACAAAATGTCAGTGAGAATCTCCTTAAAAATGACCTTGTGATATGATCCTGACAAATCCCAGCTGTATCTGAAATGGAAGGGTGATTTGATAGTGAACTTTATTTTAGTGTGGTGACTTACTGCTGTCTGTAACAAAAATAAAGTGCATGATATAGTCAAAATGCCATAAACTCCTACAAGGCCAAGCTCACAGTCATATTTCATTTACTGTTGTTGTTTCTGATATATTTTAGTTTACTGCTTTATAGTTTTTGAATGCTGAAATCCATAAATCATGGCAAGGTCAGCTTAATTCTCTTAAGTGTACAGATAATCTGTATAACGTAGTTTTTGTTAGACTATCCATGCCCAAAAGAGAAAATAATCTTTGACTCAATTGTTTTTACTTCAGAACAAACTCAGTTTGAGTGCACACTATGTACATGTACATCTTCTGATGAGTTATCTGAGCCTAGATTAACTCTGGCAGCTGAACTCTGCACATAGAAAGAATGTTGTATTTTGAGAACAAAAAGGACATCACAGCATTCTAGATAATACAATAGGTGGTTTTTTTCCTGTTTTCCCCAATTAGCTTTCTTCTGTTCTCCCCAGTTTTACGCTATTATTCATTTTGGTTGAAAAAAATGTTTAAAAAGTAGGATAAAAAAATACAGTAGATTTGGGTTGAATAAATTAATAGAAACTTACAGGTCTGGTTACCTTCACTGAACCACTGATTTGTGCTGCACAGGTGCTACAAGGGACTGGCCATGTGTAACTAAGAATTCCTTTGGAGAGGGACAAAACCTCCCTGCCTTTTTAACCTGCTCTTATGTTGCTGACTCAGCCTCAGTGCTGGAGATGTGGCAGGGCTAATTCTTTCTCCGCTGACCCCTGATTTCTTTGTGGTTATTACTGGCAACGGTTCCTGTCTCAGTCTCTTGTAAACTGAGGCTGGAGTAAAAGTTGTGAATCAGGCACTTGTCCTGCAGCTGTCCCGTTTCAGCATTCAGATGTCAGCAGAGAAGAGAATCTGCCTCTTATTTCTGTTACTGCCAGTGACTGCCAATGACATCACTAAATCTGCAAAGACTGACTTCCTAGGTAGCACTGATTCCCTTGAAATTCAAGATCCTCCCTCCAAGTTCCTCATCAGTTTTATACCATTCCTCTTACCCCTGAGACTGCCATTACATGTTCCCTGCAGGAACAGGGAATTCCTTCTGTCCATCATTTGCTTCCTGCTAGGCCTTACAGTTCCTCAAATACATTTTTCCTGAACTGGCTCCTTACCTTGTTCCTTTGTAGTCACTTGTGCAAAAAGAAAAAAAAAAAAAAAAAAAAAGGCCAGAGGTGCAATGAGACACTGTCCAAGGAGAACTGGGTGTGCAGGTGGTGGTTTTACACAAACACTGTACAGGTGTAAACAACAAAAATAGAGGCCAAGGCAACAGCCAGTCCCACCCAGCATGAATTTATCAGAAAGAAGAGGGAGATAACAATGTTAACCTCTTTCCCCTCAGCAGTGGTGGATATGGTAACCCAAGGGATCAGATCAATAGATCCCCTAAAGTTCACACAGCTCCCCTCTTCCCTGCAGCACTCGGGCTAGGTTTGGTGGTCTACTACCCATCTTACTAGGAATGGGTCTACTACCATCTTTTCCATGTAATTCCTTATATACATCTCCTTGATTTTCTTTGTCAATTACTTTCACAGAAAAAAAAAAGGAAAAAAAAAATAAAGCTATATATCTGGGTTTTATATCTTTCCTATCACTAGTTTCTAGAACTAATTCCAGCTAATTTGTTTCAGCTAACTGTCTTTCTAGAATATATTTCTACGTATAAAATAGAACAGCTCAGAGTGAAGTACAAGTCCTAATCTTTGCAAAGAAAAGAATATTTGTTGCTCAGTCATCCCACCACACTTATTGTTGTTCATGACTCTAGCAGCGACAGAGTGCCCTGTTACATTCTTAGTGAGCTAGAAACTAAATGCATGCATCAAAAATACTATCCCTATCTCTAAAATTTTGAGTTTAAACCATATTATGGCATGATAAAGCAACAGCTGGAGATAGATTTATTTCCATCTCTACTGAAATCTTACTTGTTTGGAAAGTGAACATTTATTGTCTGCAAAGTATTCAGAATGAAATAAATGCAACACAAATGACTATGAAAAGGAATTTTCTCCCCTAAATTGTTCTATAGAATTTTTCTTCCTAAAGTACTGAAGCAAAATATATCTGTAACACCTATGGTAACCATGGAGATTGTACCAGGCAATATGCATAATGATTCAAAATGTGGCATCAGACAAATGTTCTTTGTCATGACTGGATTACTACAAAGCAGCAGGTTTCCCCTAAAGAATTTGCAGAAGCAGGATAGATGTGGTTGATTTCTCAACCCTCTTTTATGCAAGGGGGGAAGGGGAAGTGTCAGAACTATGGTACGGGCACCAGACTAGTATTGTGTTCTGTTTGAAAAGACCCAGCTTCTCAGGTTCTTGATAGTTTCAACTCATAGATATGATTTGCTGTGAAAATATTTATCTTCTGTGAATAGTCACATCAGAGCAACTAGTCCCACCACATAGCCTGCATGACATAAAAGAATCATAGAATCGCCTGGTTGGAAAAGACCTTTGAGATCATTGAGTCCAACCGTACCTGTCCACTACTAAACCATATCTCTGAGCACCTCATCTACCCGTCTTTTAAATAACTCCAGGGACAGGGACTCAACCACCTCCCTGGGCAGCCTGTTCCAGTGCCTGAGAACCCTTTCAGTGAAGAAATTTTTCCTGATATCCAATCTGTACCTCCCTTGGCGCATGGAAACATAGTTACAGAACAAATAGGAAACAGTTCTAATTAATTTCTACCTTTTTTTTTTTTTTGTTGGGACTACATACAAATGCACAAAAATCTATCTTAAAAACAATTAATACAAAATCCTAGAAATGCCAAAATTTGGGTAATTTAAGTGTTAAGTTATAAAACAACATTCCTTCACATTTGGCAGTATTTCTTTCCCTGCTTATTCCATCTCTGCATGGATGGCATCAAATAGTAAATAGCTCTGTCTGCCAGCTTTTAAGGAAGGATATTGATGCTGGTTTTAATCTGATACAATCTATTACGCAGAGGTGAAGAATTACTGGAGTCGGGGCCTTTCCCAATAAACAAACCCAAAAAGAGAAAGTAACTTTTCCACCTAAGGGGTTAACTAAAATCTGTTGTTTTGCAATTATTTGAGTTAAAAGGAGAAACTGATGATGATCATGCAAGGATGAGGTCAATTGTGTTTACTTACTAGCAATGCAGAAAACTTGGTTTCCTTTAAGACAGGAGAAATTCAGAAGATATTTCCTTTTTATGCAGTCCTGAAGTACTCATCTGTTTCTCAAAGCCACACACCTATTTTTTTTTCTGGCTCTGTAACTTCTTTTTTCTTATTTCTGGCATTCTTTGCCAACCCTTGAAATTACAGATTATAATAAATCTCTTCCCAATTCCTCCTCCTCCTCCATTTTATTTTCTTTTGGCAACAGGACATCGTTTCACCTATCGCTTTTATAAAGCTAGATTGCTTTTTTTTTTCTCCCATTTAAGTGTCAGGCCTTTTTTATGCTCTCCAATTTCAAAACACCATTTCACCCATCCATCAATGGATAGAGGTAGAAGGTAATTAATTCTTTTCCCTTCTCTTCTGTAGGAGGCTACAAAGAGACCCAATGTGAAAACAGGAGTTAAAACAACTACTTAACCTATTACTTCTGTCCCAGAGAATCTGAACTAGAGATCAGTGGTAATAATGACTTCCATCGTTTCCCAAAGTGGGTGTTATCATGCATAATGATGTTTTTCTAGCAGGGAGAATTTTACTAAACATATTCACTCTAACTTCAGTGGGTGGAAGTTAAATAGGTCAACATTTAAAGCTAGAAAAATTAACCAGCTTAATTAAAGGAGTGAGAAAAGGTATGTTTTCCTTTGTAACTGGCCAGACAGCTATGTCTGATTGCGTGACTGGTAACATTAGGATTGGACAGAGAGAATTTGGATTTGGGGACTGACAAAGATTTGAAGAAAAAATGTAGTAAATATAGCAATAGCCTTTCCCCCCCCCCACCCCGAGCAGTTATAACTGCTCTGTGCTGCACACAGGCGACAGTACTGCAGTACAATGATTTAATAAAACACTCAGCACCCTGATGAGGAGAATCATCAGAGAATGGTTTGGGTTGGAAGGTACCTTTAAAGGTCATCTAGTCCAACTCCCCTGCAGTGAGCAGGGACATCTTCAGCTAGATCAGGTTGCTCAGAGTCCAGCCTGACCTTGAATGTTTCCAGGGATGGGGCTTCTACCAGCTCTCTGGGCAACCGGTGCCAGGGTTTCACCATCCTCATTGTAAAAAAATTCTTCCTTTTATCTACTCTAAATCTACCCTCTTTTAGTTTAAAACTATCACCCTTTGTCCTATCGCTACAGGCACTATTAAAAAGTTTGCCGCCATCATTCCTATAGGAGCCCTTTAAGTATTGAAAGGCCGCTAGAAAGTCTCCCCAGTCCCGGGGCAAACCGCCCCCGACTCTCTCAGCCTGTCCTCACAGCAGAGGAGCTCCAGCCCTCGGATCATCCCCGTGGCCTCCTCTGGACCCGCTCCAGCAGGGACGTTTCCATTCCTTTGCCTTCTGATCTCGGAATTATAGATCTCTGCAGCCCTCAGCAGAATTGGCACTACAGTATAGTGACGTGTTTAACACAGGGCCCTTCCGAACTTCTTTTGGGTCCAAACGG